>NC_048573.1:76562204-76794704 GCF_013265735.2 Oncorhynchus mykiss
TCCTGAACTGCCCATGTGCAGAACACGTCATCAGGTCTAACGGTTGTCCTGAACTGCCCATGTGCAGAACACGTCATCAGGACTAACGGTTGTCCTGAACTGCCCATGTGCAGAACACGTCATCAGGTCTAACGGTTGTCCTGAACTGCCCATGTGCAGAACACGTCATCAGGTCTAATGGTTGTCCTGAACTGCCCATGTGCAGAACACGTCATCAGGTCTAACGGTTGTCCTGAACTGCCCATGTGCAGAACACGTCATCAGGTCTAATGGTTGTCCTGAACTGCCCATGTGCAGAACACGTCATCAGGTCTAACGGTTGTCCTGAACTGCCCATGTGCAGAACACGTCATCAGGTCTAACGGTTGTCATGTGCAGAACACGTCATCAGGTCTAATGGTTGTCCTGAACTGCCCATGTGCAGAACACGTCATCAGGTCTAACGGTTGTCCTGAACTGCCCATGTGCAGAACACGTCATCAGGTCTAATGGTTGTCCTGAACTGCCCATGTGCAGAACACGTCATCAGGTCTAATGGTTGTCCTGAACTGCCCATGTGCAGAACACGTCATCAGGTCTAACGGTTGTCCTGAACTGCCCATGTGCAGAACACGTCATCAGGTCTAACGGTTGTCCTGAACTGCCCATGTGCAGAACACGTCATCAGGTCTAACGGTTGTCCTGAACTGCCCATGTGCAGAACACGTCATCAGGTCTAACGGTTGTCCTGAACTGCCCATGTGCAGAACACGTCATCAGGTCTAACGGTTGTCCTGAACTGCCCATGTGCAGAACACGTCATCAGGTCTAACGGTTGTCCTGAACTGCCCATGTGCAGAACACGTCATCAGGTCTAATGGTTGTCCTGAACTGCCCATGTGCAGAACACGTCATCAGGTCTAACGGTTGTCCTGAACTGCCCATGTGCAGAACACGTCATCAGGTCTAATGGTTGTCCTGAACTGCCCATGTGCAGAACACGTCATCAGGTCTAACGGTTGTCATGTGCAGAACACGTCATCAGGTCTAACGGTTGTCCTGAACTGCCCATGTGCAGAACACGTCATCAGGTCTAACGGTTGTCCTGAACTGCCCATGTGCAGAACACGTCATCAGGTCTAACGGTTGTCCTGAACTGCCCATGTGCAGAACACGTCATCAGGTCTAATGGTTGTCCTGAACTGCCCATGTGCAGAACACGTCATCAGGTCTAACGGTTGTCCTGAACTGCCCATGTGCAGAACACGTCATCAGGTCTAACGGTTGTCCTGAACTGCCCATGTGCAGAACACGTCATCAGGTCTAATGGTTGTCCTGAACTGCCCATGTGCAGAACACGTCATCAGGTCTAACGGTTGTCCTGAACTGCCCATGTGCAGAACACGTCATCAGGTCTAACGGTTGTCCTGAACTGCCCATGTGCAGAACACGTCATCAGGTCTAACGGTTGTCCTGAACTGCCCATGTGCAGAACACGTCATCAGGTCTAACGGTTGTCCTGAACTGCCCATGTGCAGAACACGTCATCAGGTCTAATGGTTGTCCTGAACTGCCCATGTGCAGAACACGTCATCAGGTCTAACGGTTGTCCTGAACTGCCCATGTGCAGAACACGTCATCAGGTCTAACGGTTGTCCTGAACTGCCCATGTGCAGAACACGTCATCAGGTCTAACGGTTGTCCTGAACTGCCCATGTGCAGAACACGTCATCAGGACTAACGGTTGTCCTGAACTGCCCATGTGCAGAACACGTCATCAGGTCTAATGGTTGTCCTGAACTGCCCATGTGCAGAACACGTCATCAGGTCTAACGGTTGTCCTGAACTGCCCAGGTGCAGAACACGTCATCAGGTCTAATGGTTGTCCTGAACTGCCCATGTGCAGAACACGTCATCAGGTCTAACGGTTGTCCTGAACTGCCCATGTGCAGAACACGTCATCAGGTCTAACGGTTGTCCTGAACTGCCCATGTGCAGAACACGTCATCAGGTCTAACGGTTGTCCTGAACTGCCCATGTGCAGAACACGTCATCAGGTCTAACGGTTGTCCTGAACTGCCCATGTGCAGAACACGTCATCAGGTCTAACGGTTGTCCTGAACTGCCCATGTGCAGAACACGTCATCAGGTCTAACGGTTGTCATGTGCAGAACACGTCATCAGGTCTAACGGTTGTCCTGAACTGCCCATGTGCAGAACACGTCATCAGGTCTAACGGTTGTCCTGAACTGCCCATGTGCAGAACACGTCATCAGGTCTAACGGTTGTCCTGAACTGCCCATGTGCAGAACACGTCATCAGGTCTAACGGTTGTCATGTGCAGGCTGTCAAATCAAAAGCAATCCTTCCCTGTAAAGTAGTTTTTTGTGACCAATTGTTTATTTGTTTTGACATTGTTTTGTTAGGGGGTTTACAGGTACATTGTCCATTTCATATACGTTAATACAACCTGTACTCAAGAGAAGACAACTATGTAAGAAATACATAGAGAGTTTAAATATAAATAATAAAATCAGTATAAACAGGAAAAAAAAACAAAAAAGAACATTGTCCACCACCCCCAACCCCCTCCAGCCAACCCCCTCCCCCCAACCCCCTCCAGCCAACCCCCTCCAGCCAAAATGTCTCCACTCCCAACCTCCCATTCCCCCCCAAACCCCTCCAGCCAACGCCCAACCCCCTCCAGCCAACCCCCTCCAGCCAACGCCCAACCCCCTCCAGACAAAATGTCTCCACTCCCAACCTCCCATTCCCCCCAACCCCCTCTAGCCAACCCCCTCCAGCCAACCCCCAACCCCCTCCAGCCAACGCCCTCCAGCCAACCTGTCTCCACTCCCAACCTCCCAACCCCCTCCAGCCAACATGTCTCTACTCCCAACCCCCCCAACAACCCTCCAGCCAACATGTCTCTACTCCCAATCCCCCCAACTCCCTCCAGCCAACATGTCTCTACTCCCAACCCCCCCAACCCCCTCCAGCCAACATGTCTCTACTCCCAATCCCCCCAACCCCCTCCAGCCAACATGTCTCCACAGCTAAGGAAGAATTCTTCACTTCTCTCATTGACTTCTCAAACTCCAAACCACAGCCTGGTCCACTTGGTCTGCTTCACAAGCGTTCCAGGAAGTCTCTGATGTTGCACATCTGGGTTCAGAAACTCTGTGATTTATATGTTACTGCTTTTTTGCCAAAGTATATTTACGGTACTTTGTTACGATTGAGGCTTTCAGTCCATATTTATATTTCTTTATTTGTGTGTTTAAAAAAATAAAAAATCTGTTTTGTATTTATTACAATTTTTTTTTTTTACTCCAAAGTATTGTGTATTAACTTGCCCGCGGTGTCGGGTAATACTGAACGTTCAGACATCGTGGGCGGCAGGTAGCCTCGTGGTTCGATCGTTGGGCCACTTGTTGAATATATTCAGTCGTTCTCCAAATCCTGAAGCTACAGAGCTAGGTCTCTGTGTAGGGAGTAGGGAGCCGTTTCACCCTAGGTCTCTGTGTAGGGAGTAGGGAGCCGTTTCACCCTAGGTCTCTGTGTAGGGAATAGGGTGCTGTTTCACCCTAGGTCTCTGTGTAGGGAGTAGGGAGCCGTTTCACCCTAGGTCTCTGTGTAGGGAATAGGGTGCCGTTTCACCCTATGTCTCTGTGTAGGGAGTAGGGAGCCGTTTCACCCTAGGTCTCTGTGTAGGGAGTAGGGAGCCGTTTCACCCTAGGTCTCTGTGTAGGGAGTAGGGAGCCGTTTCACCCTAGGTCTCTGTGTAGGGAGTAGGGAGCCGTTTCACCCTAGGTCTCTGTGTAGGGAATAGGGTGCTGTTTCACCCTAGGTCTCTGTGTAGGGAGTAGGGAGCCGTTTCACCCTAGGTCTCTGTGTAGGGAATAGGGTGCCGTTTCACCCTAGGTCTCTGTGTAGGGAGTAGGGAGCCGTTTCACCCTAGGTCTCTGTGTAGGGAGTAGGGAGCCGTTTCACCCTAGGTCTCTGTGTAGGGAGTAGGGAGCCGTTTCACCCTAGGTCTCTGTGTAGGGAGTAGGGTGCCGTTTCACCCTAGGTCTCTGTGTAGGGAGTAGGGAGCCGTTTCACCCTAGGTCTCTGTGTAGGGAGCCGTTTCACCCTAGGTCTCTGTGTAGGGAGTAGGGAGCCGTTTCACCCTAGGTCTCTGTGTAGGGAGTACGGAGCCGTTTCACCCTAGGTCTCTGTGTAGGGAGTAGGGAGCTGTTTCACCCTAGGTCTCTGTGTAGGGAGTAGGGAGCCGTTTCACCCTAGGTCTCTGTGTAGGGAGTAGGGAGCCATTTCACCCTAGGTCTCTGTGTAGGGAGTAGGGAGCCGTTTCACCCTAGGTCTCTGTGTAGGGAGTAGGGAGCCGTTTCACCCTAGGTCTCTGTGTAGGGAATAGGGAGCTGTTTCACCCTAGGTCTCTGTGTAGGGAATAGGGAGCTGTTTCACCCTAGGTCTCTGTGTAGGGAATAGGGAGCTGTTTCACCCTAGGTCTCTGTGTAGGGAATAGGGAGCTGTTTCACCCTAGGTCTCTGTGTAGGGAATAGGGAGCTGTTTCACCCTAGGTCTCTGTGTAGGGAGTAGGGAGCCGTTTCACCCTAGGTCTCTGTGTAGGGAGCCGTTTCACCCTAGGTCTCTGTGTAGGGAATAGGGAGCTGTTTCACCCTAGGTCTCTGTGTAGGGAATAGGGAGCTGTTTCACCCTAGGTCTCTGTGTAGGGAGTAGGGAGCCGTTTCACCCTAGGTCTCTGTGTAGGGAGCCGTTTCACCCTAGGTCTCTGTGTAGGGAGTAGGGAGCCATTTCACCCTAGGTCTCTGTGTAGGGAGTAGGGAGCCGTTTCACCCTAGGTCTCTGTGTAGGGAATAGGGAGCCGTTTCACCCTAGGTCTCTGTGTAGGGAGCCATTTCACCCTTGGTCTCTGTGTAGGGAGTAGGGAGCCGTTTCACCCTAGGTCTCTGTGTAGGGAGTAGGGAGCCGTTTCACCCTAGGTCTCTGTATAGGGAATAGGGAGCCATTTCACCCTAGGTCTCTGTGTAGGGAGTAGGGAGCCGTTTCACCCTAGGTCTCTGTATAGGGAATAGGGAGCCGTTTCACCCTAGGTCTCTGTGTAGGGAGCCGTTTCACCCTAGGTCTCTGTGTACGGAATAGGGTGCCGTTTCACCCTAGGTCTCTGTGTAGGGAGTAGGGAGCCGTTTCACCCTAGGTCTCTGTGTAGGGAGTAGGGAGCCGTTTCACCCTAGGTCTCTGTGTAGGGAGTAGGGAGCCGTTTCACCCTAGGTCTCTGTGTAGGGAGTAGGGAGCCGTTTCACCCTAGGTCTCTGTGTAGGGAGTAGGGAGCCGTTTCACCCTAGGTCTCTGTGTAGGGAGTAGGGAGCCGTTTCACCCTAGGTCTCTGTGTAGGGAGTAGGGAGCCGTTTCACCCTAGGTCTCTGTGTAGGGAGTAGGGAGCCGTTTCACCCTAGGTCTCTGTGTAGGGAGCCGTTTCACCCTAGGTCTCTGTGTAGGGAACTGTTTCACCCTAGGTCTCTGTGTAGGGTGCCGTTTCACCCTAGGTCTCTGTGTAGGGAATAGGGAGCTTTTCACCCTAGGTCTCTGTGTAGGGAATAGGGAGCTTTTCACCCTAGGTCTCTGTGTAGGGAATAGGGAGCTTTTCACCCTAGGTCTCTGTGTAGGGAGCCGTTTCACCCTAGGTCTCTGTGTAGGGAATAGGGAGCTTTTCACCCTAGGTCTCTGTGTAGGGAGCCGTTTCACCCTAGGTCTCTGTGTAGGGAGCCGTTTCACCCTAGGTCTCTGTGTAGGGAGTAGGGAGCCGTTTCACCCTAGGTCTCTGTGTAGGGAGTAGGGAGCCGTTTCACCCTAGGTCTCTGTGTAGGGAGTAGGGAGCCGTTTCACCCTAGGTCTCTGTGTAGGGAGTAGGGAGCCGTTTCACCCTAGGTCTCTGTGTAGGGAGTAGGGAGCCGTTTCACCCTAGGTCTCTGTGTAGGGAGTAGGGAGCCGTTTCACCCTAGGTCTCTGTGTAGGGAGTAGGGTGCCGTTTCACCCTAGGTCTCTGTGTAGGGAGTAGGGAGCCGTTTCACCCTAGGTCTCTGTGT
Source organism: Oncorhynchus mykiss (assembly GCF_013265735.2). Taxonomy (NCBI): domain Eukaryota; kingdom Metazoa; phylum Chordata; class Actinopteri; order Salmoniformes; family Salmonidae; genus Oncorhynchus; species Oncorhynchus mykiss. The sequence continues at coordinate 76,568,294 of NC_048573.1, forward strand.
AGGGAGCCGTTTCACCCTAGGTCTCTGTGTAGGGTGCTGTTTCACCCTAGGTCTCTGTGTAGGGTGCCGTTTCACCCTAGGTCTCTGTGTAGGGTGCTGTTTCACCCTAGGTCTCTGTGTAGGGAGTAGGGAGCCGTTTCACCCTAGGTCTCTGTGTAGGGAGTAGGGAGCCGTTTCACCCTAGGTCTCTGTGTAGGGTGCTGTTTCACCCTAGGTCTCTGTGTAGGGAGTAGGGTGCCGTTTCACCCTTGGTCTCTGTGTAGGGAGTAGGGAGCTGTTTCACCCTAGGTCTCTGTTGAGGAAAACGTCATTTGAATCATCAGTACGGTAAAGGGATCTTGTTATAGTGAAACAGACGGAAACGGCCTGGACAAAATAAACAACAACAAAAAACAAAAAAACATTTGCAAATGAAGTTTTTTGAAATAAATGACAGTCTGGCTAAGCCAAACATTCTACGTCATAATGTGGCCCAATGATTTCCTCTTTTTCATGGATTCTAAAACGTTGTATGTTTTATTGAGTATTACTGTAATTATTATTATTATTATTATGATTATTGTCATGGCTATTACTAATATTAGTGGCAGGCCACTGGGTAACATTGTATGTTGATATCCAAATTAAATCTGTGCAAGATAATGATGAAATGTTTATGAGTTTTAAAAACAAATAAAAAGATAAGACTACCAGGACTGTGTCATTGTGGTGGTTGTTCTGTTAAACACTGAGATTATTGATAGTTAATCTAAATCAATTATTCATCTAATCAATCAATTAAAATCAACATGACACCTTTACGCGGGGTGGCAGGGTAGCCTAGTGGTTAGAGTGTAGAGGAGGCAGGTAGCCTAGTGGTTAGAGTGTAGAGGCGGCAGGTAGCCTAGTGGTTAGAGTGTAGGGGTGGCAGGTAGCCTAGTGGTTAGAGTGTAGGGGGGCAGGTAGCCTAGAGGTTAGAGTGTAGAGGAGGCAGGTAGCCTAGTGGTTAGAGTGTAGAGGTGGCAGGTAGCCTAGTGGTTAGAGTGTAGAGGAGGCATGTAGCCTAGTGGTTAGAGTGTAGGGGGGCAGGTAGCCTAGTGGTTAGAGTGTAGAGGAGGCAGGTAGCCTAGTGGTTAGAGTGTAGAGGAGGCAGGTAGCCTAGTGGTTAGAGTGTAGAGGAGGCAGGTAGCCTAGTGGTTAGAGTGTAGGGGAGGCAGGTAGCCTAGTGGTTAGAGTGTAGAGGTGGCAGGTAGCCTAGTGGTTAGAGTGTAGAGGAGGCAGGTAGCCTAGTGGTTAGAGTGTAGAGGTGGCAGGTAGCCTAGTGGTTAGAGTGTAGAGGAGGCAGGTAGCCTAGTGGTTAGAGTGTAGGGGGGCAGGTAGCCTAGTGGTTAGAGTGTAGAGGAGGCAGGTAGCCTAGTGGTTAGAGTGTAGAGGAGGCAGGTAGCCTAGTGGTTAGAGTGTAGAGGAGGCAGGTAGCCTAGTGGTTAGAGTGTAGGGGAGGCAGGTAGCCTAGTGGTTAGAGTGTAGGGGGGCAGGTAGCCTAGAGGTTAGAGTGTAGGGGCGGCAGGTAGCCTAGTGGTTAGAGTGTAGAGGTGGCAGGTAGCCTAGTGGTTAGAGTGTAGAGGAGGCAGGTAGCCTAGTGGTTAGAGTGTAGGGGGGCAGGTAGCCTAGTGGTTAGAGTGTAGAGGAGGCAGGTAGACTAGTGGTTAGAGTGTAGAGGAGGCAGGTAGCCTAGTGGTTAGAGTGTAGGGGAGCAGGTAGCCTAGTGGTTAGAGTGTAGAGGCGGCAGGTAGCCTAGTGGTTAGAGTGTAGAGGCGGCAGGTAGCCTAGTGGTTAGAGTGTAGGGGAGGCAGGTAGCCTAGTGGTTAGAGTGTAGGGGGGCAGGTAGCCTAGAGGTTAGAGTGTAGGGGCGGCAGGTAGCCTAGTGGTTAGAGTGTAGAGGTGGCAGGTAGCCTAGTGGTTAGAGTGTAGAGGAGGCAGGTAGCCTAGTGGTTAGAGTGTAGGGGGGCAGGTAGCCTAGTGGTTAGAGTGTAGAGGAGGCAGGTAGCCTAGTGGTTAGAGTGTAGGGGCGGCAGGTAGCCTAGTGGTTAGAGTGTAGAGGAGGCAGGTAGACTAGTGGTTAGAGTGTAGAGGAGGCAGGTAGCCTAGTGGTTAGAGTGTAGGGGAGCAGGTAGCCTAGTGGTTAGAGTGTAGAGGCGGCAGGTAGCCTAGTGGTTAGAGTGTAGAGGAGGCAGGTAGACTAGTGGTTAGAGTGTAGAGGAGGCAGGTAGCCTAGTGGTTAGAGTGTAGAGGAGGCAGGTAGCCTAGTGGTTAGAGTGTAGGGGCGGCAGGTAGCCTAGTGGTTAGAGTGTAGAGGAGGCAGGTAGACTAGTGGTTAGAGTGTAGAGGAGGCAGGTAGCCTAGTGGTTAGAGTGTAGGGGCGGCAGGTAGCCTAGTGGTTAGAGTGTAGAGGTGGCAGGTAGCCTAGTGGTTAGAGTGTAGAGGAGGCAGGTAGCCTAGTGGTTAGAGTGTAGGGGGGCAGGTAGCCTAGTGGTTAGAGTGTAGAGGAGGCAGGTAGCCTAGTGGTTAGAGTGTAGGGGCGGCAGGTAGCCTAGTGGTTAGAGTGTAGAGGAGGCAGGTAGACTAGTGGTTAGAGTGTAGAGGAGGCAGGTAGCCTAGTGGTTAGAGTGTAGGGGCGGCAGGTAGCCTAGTGGTTAGAGTGTAGAGGAGGCAGGTAGACTAGTGGTTAGAGTGTAGAGGAGGCAGGTAGCCTAGTGGTTAGAGTGTAGGGGCGGCAGGTAGCCTAGTGGTTAGAGTGTAGAGGAGGCAGGTAGCCTAGTGGTTAGAGTGTAGGGGCAGTAGGTAGCCTAGTGGTTAGAGTGCTGAACTAGTAACCTGAAAGGTTGCAAGTTCAAACCCCCGAGCTGACAAGGTAAAAATCTGTCATTCTGCCCCTGAACAAGGCAACTGTTCCCTGGTAGGAAGTTATTGTTAATAAGAATGTGTTCTTAACTGACTAGCCTTGTTTAAATAAAGTTTAAATACAAAAAAAGATCCACGTGGTTGTTTATTCTGTGTGTCATCAGTATGCCAACTGGGATACGTTTGAAAAACAGGAAAGAAGAGTGTTTTGCTGGTGTAGCTTCGTGATCAATGAACTTCGTGATGAAATATTTGGTATGGGCATAAAGATAGATAGAGGACTCTAGTGCCCCACAAAAACTGTGTTCGCATGGGCAGCACAATTGAGGACTTTCACCATGTTGAAGTAGTCAACTGGGTGGGACTTCCTATGGTTTAAGGGAAGGGATCACATAATTCCATGCAGGTCATCAGGAGGGATCAGCCAATGAATTATGGTCGTGAGCAAACATTCCATAACTACAGATGGCAGAAAATCAACAACCTTGTCTTCATAGCTGTTCAAACAACACCCTCCAGGGGGCAGTATGCACCCTTTCAGTTTTGTTTACTAATTCATAGAAGTAGTAGAAGAAGAAGAATGACTACTTCAAAATGGAGATGGCCTCGATAGCCCTGCACCAGGCATCACAATGGGACAGACACAAAGACGAGTCCTCTATCATTTGTGTTTGTCTATTGTTGTGATTTAGATGAAGATCAGATCAAATTTGATCACCAATTTATGCAGAAATCCGGGTAATTCCGAAGGGGTTCACATACTTTTTCTTGCCACTGTACACATGAATCACGGCCAATTGGTTCACGTTTCAGTCGTGACTTTGATCACGTTCCCTTTGCGTCAAACAAATTACACCCTGATGCTTAGTTGACAATAGAAACGTCCCACAATGCAGGCGAAGGATACAGGATTAAATTGGTGAAGATCGACTACAGAAACTTGCAGTCAAAACTCTATGACCTTTTGATCACATGACCATTATCTATATATATATATTTTTTTTAAGTTCATGCAGTCACAAGTCGGACAATTTTTACAGCCAAAACCGTAACACACTTTGAAAAGTGGTGACCAATGATGGTCAACGATTTGACAAAAGTAACCCGTCGGGAACACGCCCAATGCTTAGTAGAATGATTTGCTCTCTTTTTGTTTTACAGTCTATGCACTGAAAACCCTCCTATTTGACTCTTCTGTGACTCACTGAAAACCCTCTAATTTGACTCTTCTGTGACTCACTGAAAACCCTCTAATTTGACTGGTCTGTGACTCACTGAAAACCCTCCAATTTGATTGGTCTGTGACTCACTGAAAACCCTCCTAATTGACTGGCCTGTGACTCACTGAAAACCCTCCAATTTGACTGGTCTTACTCACTGAAAACCCTCTAATTTGATTGGTCTGTGACTCACTGAAAACCCTCCAATTTGACTGGTCTGTGACTCACTGAAAACCCTCCAATTTGACTGGTCTTACTCACTGAAAACCCTCCAATTTGACTGGTCTGTGACTCACTGAAAACCCTCCAATTTGACTGGTCTTACTCACTGAAAACCCTCCAATTTGACTGGTCTTACTCACTGAAAACCCTCCAATTTGACTGGTCTGTGACTCACTGAAAACCCTCTAATTTGACTGGTCTGTGACTCACTGAAAACCCTCCAATTTGACTGGTCTTACTCACTGAAAACCCTCCAATTTGACTGGCCTGTGACTCACTGAAAACTCTCCTATTTGACTGGTCTGTGACTCACTGAAAACCCTCCAATTTGACTGGTCTGTGACTCACTGAAAACCCTCCAATTTGACTGGTCTGTGACTCACTGAAAACTCTCCTATTTGACTGGTCTGTGACTCACTGAAAACCCTCCAATTTGACTGGTCTTACTCACTGAAAACTCTCCCATTTGACTGGCCTGTGACTCACTGAAAACTCTCCCATTTGACTGGCCTGTGACTCACTGAAAACTCTCCAATTTGACTGGTCTTACTCACTGAAAACCCTCCAATTTGACTGGTCTTACTCACTGAAAACTCTCCAATTTGACTGGTCTGTGACTCACTGAAAACCCTCCAATTTGACTGGTCTGTGACTCACTGAAAACCCTCCAATTTGACTGGTCTTACTCACTGAAAACTCTCCAATTTGACTGGTCTTACTCACTGAAAACCCTCCAATTTGACTGGTCTTACTCACTGAAAACCCTCCAATTTGACTGGTCTGTGACTCACTGAAAACCCTCTAATTTGACTGGTCTGTGACTCACTGAAAACCCTCCAATTTGACTGGTCTGTGACTCACTGAAAACCCTCTAATTTGACTGGTCTGTGACTCACTGAAAACCCTCTAATTTGACTGGTCTGTGACTCACTGAAAACTCTCCTATTTGACTGGTCTGTGACTCACTGAAAACTCTCCTATTTGACTGGTCTGTGACTCACTGAAAACTCTCCTATTTGACTGGTCTGTGACTCACTGAAAACCCTCCAATTTGACTGGTCTGTGACTCCTTGAGAGTTTTATTGCCATGCAGGGGTAGGGACATGGAGTTGGTTTGTACCCATGTACATACTGCCATACATCCACCTCTGAGCTGCACTGGAACACAACCGTCATCAGCAATATATTGTATTTATAAGGATGCAAAAAGCATGCGTTGGGCCTGGCTAGCCAGTGCAGGACCAACTTGATGTCCTTAGCCAATCAGAGGGTGCATGATCAGCTCGTGTACAGAGTGTGGGGCAAGTGGGCACCAGTTAATGGTCTGAGATCACAGGCTAAACTGATCTCTATCTCCTCATGTGAGGAGAGGTAGATTCAGCACAGCCAGACAAACATTAACAGATGTGAAAATGTGAAAGTGCCCTGCACATGCCACGCCATTCGTAGGAGAAATTCTCTACACCCATATTTTCAAAATAGAGTTTCATCTGGTTTTGGTCACGGAGAAAAAAAGCACATGACTAGCTAGTTGGCTACAGTAGGTTCTACCATTTCACAATAGCCTGTAATCACTAGTTATTACTTCTAAAGCAACAACAAACAAAAAGGTGATTGTTTGGTTTAATGTTTGAACAGTTTGCTGAGATTATATTTGGTTATGAATGCAAAATATGCTACATTGGATGAAAAGTCTATTAGGATCATCAACTAGATTCAGCCAATTTTTTTATTGAGCGGATGGTCTGTCGGGTAAGCCGGAACATGATTACAAATCATTTGTAGACTGCAAAATAACTGCAAGAAGCCCAAACAGATATAATTTTTGACTACAAGCATTCCCACCATAGTCCCTGTGCCCAAGATAGCGAATGTAACCTGCCTAAATGACAACCTCTCCGTAGCACTCAAGTTGGTAGCCATGAAGTGCTTTGAAAGGCTGGTCATAGCTCATGCCAAAAACCCTATACCCACTCCAATTCGCATGCCGCCCCAACAGATCCACAGACGACACAATCTCAATCGCACTCCACACTGCCCTATCCCACCTGGACAATGCTGTTCATTGACTACAGCTCAGCGATCAACACCATAGTGCCCTCAAAGCTCATCACTAAGCTAAGGTTGCTGGGACTACACACCTCCCTCTGCAACTGGATTCTGGACTTCCTGACGGGCCGATCCCCAGGTGGTAAGGGTAGGCAACCACACAACTGTGACGCTGATCCTCAACACTGGGGCCCCTCAGGGGTGCATGCTTAATCCTGTACTTCCTGTTCACCCATGACTGCGTGGCCAGGCACGACTCCAGCCCCATCATTAAGTTTGCAAACGACACAACAGTGGTAGGCCTGATCACCGACAACGATGAGACAGTGCCAGGACAACAACCTCTCCCTCAATGTGTGCAAGACAAAGGAGCTGATCGTGGACTTTGTTTTAGACCGCTGCTACTCGCTGTTTATTATCTATGCATAGCCACTTTACAAATTACCTCGATTAACCTGTACACCCACATTGACTCTGTGCTGGTACCCCCTGTATATAGCCTCCACATTGACTCTGTACCGGTACCCCCTGTATATAGTCTCCACATTGACTCTGTACTGGTACCCCCTGTATATAGCCTCCGCATTGACTCAGTACCGGTACCCCCTGTATATAACCTCCACATTGACTCTGTACAGGTACCCCCTGTATATAGCCTCCACATTGACTCTGTACCAGTACCCTGTATATAGCCTCCACATTGACTCTGTACCGGTACCCCCTGTATATAGCCTCCACATTGACTCTGTTCCAGGTACACCCTGTATATAGCCTCCACATTGACTCTGTACCGTAATACCCTGTATATAGCCTCCACATTGACTCTGTACCGTAATACCCTGTATATAGCCTCCACATTGACTCTGTTCCAGGTACACCCTGTATATAGCCTCCACATTGACTCAGTACCGGTACCCCTGTATATAGCCTCCACATTGACTCTGTACCAGTACCCTGTATATAGCCTCCACATTGACTCTGTACCGTAATACCCTGTATATAGCCTCCACATTGACTCTGTACCGTAATACCCAGTATATAGCCTCCATAATTAACTCAGTACCGGTACCCCTGTATATAGCCTCCACATTGACTCTGTACCGGTACACCCTGTATATAGCCTCCACATTGACTCAGTACCGGTACCCCCTGTATATAGCCTCCACATTGACTCTGTACCGGTACCCCCTGTATATAGCCTCCACATTGACTCTGTACCGGTACCCCCTGTATATAGCCTCCACATTGACTCTGTACCGGTACCCCCTGTATATAGCCTCCACATTGACTCTGTACCGGTACCCCCTGTATATAGCCTCCACATTGACTCTGTACCGGTACCCCCTGTATATAGCCTCCACATTGACTCTGTACCAGTACCTCCTGTATATAGCCTCCACATTGACTCTGTACCGGTACCCCCTGTATATAGTCTCCACATTGACTCTGTACCGGTACCCCCTGTATATAGCCTCCACATTGACTCTGTACCGGTACCCCCTGTATATAGCCTCCACATTGACTCTGTACCAGTACCCTGTATATAGCCTCCACATTGACTCTGTACCGGTACCCCCTGTATATAGCCTCCACATTGACTCTGTACCGGTAGCCCCTGTATATAGCCTCCACATTGACTCTGTACCGGTACCCCCTGTATATAGCCTCCACATTGACTCTGTACCGGTACCCCCTGTATATAGCCTCCACATTGACTCTGTACCGGTACCCCCTGTATATAGCCTCCACATTGACTCTGTACCAGTACCCTGTATATAGCCTCCACATTGACTCTGTACCGGTACCCCCTGTATATAGCCTCCACATTGACTCTGTACCGGTAGCCCCTGTATATAGCCTCCACATTGACTCTGTACCGGTAGCCCCTGTATATAGCCTCCACATTGACTCTGTACCGGTACCCCATGTATATAGCCTCCACATTGACTCTGTACCGGTAGCCCCTGTATATAGCCTCCACATTGACTCTGTACCGGTACCCCCTGTATATAGCCTCCACATTGACTCTGTACCGGTACCCCCTGTATATAGCCTCCACATTGACTCTGTTCCAGGTTCCCCCTGTATATATCCCTGTTATTGTTATGTACATGTATTGTGTTAATTTTTAGATTGATTAGAATTATTTTATTTAGTAAATATTGTTTTAACTCTTATTTCTTGAAATGCATTGTTGGTTAAGGGCTTGTAAGTAAGCATGTGACAAATCAAATTTGATCTACTTTACTGAGCTATAACATTGGGTGTAATTGACCAGTTAAATTGTAACACTTCTTGAAGGTAAACCAAACTGTATTTTATGGTTTAAATGGGTTTTAAATCCCCGGTCGGTTGTTATACTTTTAGTCTCCACAGCTGCTGTCCCCACTCTCACCTCCTGGTTGTGTCTGTGTGTGTGTGTGTGTGTGTGTGTTGCTTGCATGCCTGCCATGCATGTGGACCTTGTATCTGAGTGGAAATGATTTAACAGAATTCTCCCCTTCAGCTACTTTTTTTTTTAATGGCCGTGGCTTCCTGTAAACTAAGCGACGTCCCAAATGTTACCCTGTTCGTTTTATAGTGCACTTATTTTGCCCAGGACCCATGACGTTGTTATTAAGCACATATTCCCATATTAGAGGATGTTGGACTATTCCGACATTATTCGATCCCCTCTGGAATGTTGACCGCGGACTACAAGCACTAGCAGCTGGTTTTAAAAACGTTGTTTTCTCCTTCTCTTAATGCCGTCGTAGGCCTGTAGTTTTTGTGGTATCGTTTTATATAATGGTACGGATTACAGACATAGCTCAATTATCTGAGGTGTATCCTACAAAACAAGCTAGATCTACTCTGGGTTTTATGAAGCTAGCCAGTTTAAGTTAGCTTCACGTTCCTGCTCAGGCTTCATCCGTAGCCGACTACGACGGTAGATATTTCTCATCCCCCTGCAGGCTGGGTAACCGCGTGTGAATGTTCCACATCAGCCTGGTATCACAGACTAGACGTAGCATAGTAAATGTAAATGCAAGGACATTCAAATTAGTATGATATGTTACGTTTGGTATGGTTAGATAAGACAGAAGGTAACTTAAGGCAAAAACGAAAGGAGGGTGGTATAACGCGAACGTCTAGCAACCCAAAGATTGCGTGTTCGACTCTCATCACTGACAAATTTAGCTAATTAGTAACTTTGGTAGGATACCCCTCAGGTAATTTAGCATATGTCTATAATCCGTACCGTTATATATTTAACTACTTACTACATTTTTAGCTACTTTGTAACTACTTAGCATGTTAGCTAACCCTTCCCCTAACCCAGTGTTTCCCAAACTCGGTCCTGGGGACCCCTTGCGTACACGTTTTGGTATTTGTCCTAGCAGTTCACAGCTGATTCAAATATATAACTAAATCATCACGCTTTGATTATTTGAATAAGTTGTGTAGTGCTAGGGCAAAAACCAAACTGTGCCCCCCCTTGGGGACCGAGTTTGGGAAACACTGCCTTAAACTTAACCTTTTAACCTAATTCCTAACCCTAAAAAAAAAAAAAATGACCCCTAGCCTAGCTAACGTTAGCCACAACAAATTGGAATTGGTAACATATCATACTAAATGGATGATGGACGGCCATAAATTAACACATACCATACGAAACGTAACATATCGTACGAAATGGATGATGGACAGCCATAAATTAACACATACCATACGAAACGTAACATATCGTACGAAATGGATGATGGACGGCCATAAATTAACACATACCATACGAAACGTAACATATCGTACGAAATGGATGATGGACAGCCATAAATTAACACATGCCATACGAAATGTAACATATCGTACGAAATGGATCATGGACAGCCATAAATTAACACATACCATACGAAACGTAACATATCATACTAAATGGAGTGTGTAGGGTTTACGTTTAGAATAATTCAAAATGTAAGTAAGCATTTCACTGTAAGGTTGTATTCAACGTATGTGACTAATAACATTTGATTTGATTTGATTCTAAAATGCTCTGAGACCAGGTTGCGCACATGGCTAGTCAAATGCAGAATTCTTTATTGTGAAGAATTTTTATTTATTTTTAATTTCACCTTTATTTAACCAGGGAGGCTAGTTGAGAACAAGTTCTCATTTACAACTGCGACCTGGGACAAGTTAAAGCATAGAGTTACACATGGAATAAACAAAACATACAGTCAATAATACAGTAGAAAAAAAGAAAACAACTTCTATATACAGTGAGTGCAAATGAGGTAGGATAAGGGAGTTAAAGGCAATAAATAGGCCATGGTGGCGAAGTAATTACAATATAGCAATTAAACACTGGAACGGTAGATGTGCAGAAGATGAATGTGCAAGTAGAGATATTGGGATGCAAAGGAGCAAGATAAATAAATACAGTATGGGGATGAGGTAGTTGGATGGGCAGTTTACAGATGGGCTATGTACAGGTGCAGTGATCTGTGAGCTGCTCTGACAGCTGGTGGTTAAAGCTAGTGAGAGAGATATGAGTCTCCAGCTTCAGTGATTTTTGCAGTTCGTTCCAGTCATTGGCAGCAGAGAACTGGAAGGAAAGGCGACCAAAGGAGGAATTGGCTTTGGGAGTGACCAGTGAGATATACCTGCTGGAGCGTGTGCTACGAGTGGGTGCTGCTATGGTGACCAGTGAGCTGAGATAAGGCGGGGCTTTACCTAGCAGAGACTTGTAGATGACCTGTAGCCAGTGGATTTGGCGACATGTATGAAGCAAGGACCAGCCAGCGAGAGCGTACAGGTCGCAGTGGTGGGTAGTATAAATGGCTTTGGTGACAAAACAGATGGCACTGTGATAGACTGCATCCAATTTGCTGAGTAGTGTTGGGGGCTATTTTGTAAATGACATCGCCGAAGTCAAGGATCGGTAGGATAGTCAGTTTAACAAGGGTATGTTTGGCAGCATGAGTGAAGGAGGCTTTGTTGCGAAATAGGAAGCCGATTCTAGATTTAACTTTGGATTGGAAATGCTTAATGTGAGTCTGGAAGGAGAGTTTACAGTCTAACCAGACACCTAAGTATTTGTAGTTGTCCACGTATTCTAAGTCAGAGCCGTCCAGAGTAGTAATGTTGGACAGGCGGGTAGGTACAGGTAGCGATCGGTTGAAGAGCATGCATTTAGTTTTACTTGTATTTAAGAGCAATTGGAGGCCACGGAAGGAGAGTTGTATGGCATTGAAGCTTGCCTGGAGGGTTGTTAACACAGTGTCCAAAGAAGGGCCAGAAGTATACAGAATGGTGTCGTCTGCGTAGAGGTGGATCAGAGACTCACCAGCAGCAAGAGCGACATCATTGATGTATACAGAGAAGAGAGTCGGCCCGAGAATTTAACCCTGTGGCACCCCCATAGAGACTGCCAGAGGTCCGGACAACAGACCTTCCGATTGGACACACTGAACTCTATCAGAGAAGTAGTTGGTGAACCAGGCGAGGCAATCATTTGAGAAACCAAGGCTGTTGAGTTTGCCGATAAGAATGCGGTGATTGACAGAGTCGAAAGCCTTGGCCAGATCAATGAATTACGGCTGCACAGTAATGTCTCTTATAAGAATACTGAAACATCAATCCACGGGTGGTTATCTTTTAAATTCGGCAGGCTAAGGTGTAAAATAGTATTTTAGAAGTGGCGTCTTTATTTGATTACTTATTAATGCCGTCTTTGTTGTGCTTATCAATGCATAACCATACATACAAAAGTGTTACATTGCAAGAAGTTTAAAATGCATTTTGCCATTACTAAATGTGTAATGTGATATATTTTAATATGACCATTTTTTAACACACAAAAAAAAACAAAAAATTAAGTCAGTCTTCTTCCTCTAATGAAGGGGATGATGATGCAATCATTGCAAGAGGGGGGAAATCTGATTTCATTGGTCCTCAACTCACAGCTGTCATTTCATTGGTCCTCAACTCACAGCTGTCATTTCATTGGTCCTCAACTCATGGATTCGTTGCCATAGAAATGTACCTGGCTAAAAGGTGAGCCACTTTTGTATGACCAGTTATCTTGAGTTGAACTCAAAGTTGACCAAAGCTACCACGCTAACTCCCCGACCCTACTTCTATAGCCCTCAGGTTTATACCTAAAATAATTCATGAATTAATTGTTTTGTTTCTTTGGAATCAATTCAAACAAGACTATAAGCTCCATTTGGTAATATTTTGCATACTTGATGAGTGAACATTGGTACAATGTCTCCCCTGCCTACTGTCCTGTTATATATTGTTACAATCTTTCCACTACAATGCTCTCCACACTACTGTTACAGTGGTCTTGTCCCAATACCCATACTTGCATCCTAATAGTAGGCCATTGGAGTATGCAAAAACAACAAAAATAATTTAATAGTATAGGACATTTTGAAAATCGAGTAGGCCTATACTTAGCGGTCTAAGGCACTGCATCACAGTGCTAGAGGCATCACTACAGACCCTGGTTTGATCCCGGGCTGTATCGGGAGTCCCATAGGACAGCGTACAATTGGCCCAGCGTTGCCCTGGTTAGGTTTTAACTGATGTAGACCGTCATTGTAAATAAGAATTTGTTCTTAAACTGACTTGCCTCGTTAAATTTAAAAAATATATATATATATATACTTTAAATGCCCGGGTGTCATACTCATTTTGGTTTTGACAGCAGCTGATCAGTTAGATATGGGAACGTGCTGCCGAAATTAACGAATGGAAGTAAAACAAAGAAATCGCACATGATACATTCTCACTATGCGAAAATAGAATGTTTCATAGTATGCGACTTTTTTTTCGAAAAAAACAAGTATGTGTCACGTTCTGACCATAGTTCTTGTGTGTTTTCCTTGTTTTAGTGTTGGTCAGGACGTGAGCCGGGTGGGCATTCTATGTTGTGTGTCTGGGTTTGTCTATTTCTATGTTTGGGCCTGATATGGTTTCTCAATCAGAGGCAGGTGTTAGTCGTTGTCTCTGATTGGGAACCATGTTTAGGTAGCCTGTTTTGTGGGTGGTTGTTTCTGTGTCTGTTTCACCACACAGGACTGTTTTGGTTTTCACATTTATTGTTTTGTATATTTGTAGTGTTTTTCCTGGTATTCGTCTTGATTAAAGATGTTTAACCCTAACCACGCTGCGTTTTGGTCCGCTTCTCCTTCCCAGGAGGAAAACCGTTACAGTATGACTTGAATACCAAGCTGTTATATAGATTCCACCTCTTCATCTAGTAGAATTCGGATGCATATTTTTCCACAATGCATTTTGGAAGAGGTGGGCTGCAAGTGATAGGCCCTAGTTCTCTTCAACAAGCCAAACAACATAACTAGGCTACTTGCAGTAATTGGGAAGATGCCCGTAGCTTCTGCGGTCGTGTTCAAATGTAGGCTAAGTACATAGCCGCTGAAAAATCCGATTTTATTTGATTAATAATAAAAAAATAAATAACTAATTATCTTTTCACAAAAGTAGTGCACCGGGCCTTTAATAGTCCTGTATTAGAGGACCGATATAGCCATCTGCAGAGACAACACTGGCAAAAAGATTCTCGGACCGATATAGCCGTGTGCAAAACCAGCACCGGCAAAAAAAGATTAAGACGCGGATGGTCGGGGGCTCGTTGTTGTTGTGCCGAACCCCCCCCCCCCCCCCCCCCCCCCCCCGCACTCAATTCTTCATTGCTGCGACTTGCTTGCTTGTTGAGTTTTCTGCTCTTCACTCCGTTGTCAGTTTAGCCTACATTTCACTGAGTTTCGTAACATAAATCATTTTTTATTTGTGTCCTTTAATCGCGGGGGGGGGGCACTAGTAATGTCTGCACTTTTCGGTTTGGCTATTTGTTTCAAGTGTATTAAGTCTATAAATAAATCTCTTTGCCAAAATTCGTTTATCTTTCCCATGTCTTATTCGACTAGTAGTTCTGAAATGTTTATTGCTTTCCTACATTTTACTCCCTCCTCTATATTTAATATAACACACATACATTAATTATTAATTTCGGTTGCCTATTCTGACCTGAAGTTTGTTCTAGAGAAAGTATTTGACTCTGATGTGTGCCACAGAAAGTATTTGACTCTAGCCACAAAATTAAGGAACTTTGAAGGGGGCCTGAGTAGTTCTATAACTCCATTCCTGTTCTATTCAGAGTCGAGAGGAATTAATCACAATGGAAATGAGCTATTGTCAGGCTGGTTGTCAGGCTGATTGTCAAGCTATTGTCAGGCTGGTTGTCAGGTTGGTTGCTAGGCTGGTTGCCAGGCTGGGTGCCAGGCTGGTTAATGTGAAGCATGTCTGTTAACCCACCCCACCTACCCAGCCAATCAGGAGCCGCTACTGCGTTGAGGCGGTTGCATACTGCATATGTTTAACTAAATCGTACCTGCTAAATAGTACGCGGTGATTAGCAAATAGTATGCAGTTTAAGTATGTAGTACGCTAGAATGGGTATTCGGACACCGCCAATGGTACAAAGTTTCATTTGACAGAAAGGTGCGTGACTACTCCCTCGTGTGGCGATAATAATGGCTTTAGTTTACAAGCGTCCTATTTTTTTGTAACTCTTCGGATGTCTCTCTCTCGGGGCTGTAGCCTACGCAGCTAAAACGATTTAACAAGGTTTCTAGTGTATGATCGTCATTCTTTGATTTCGTTTATAATTATCGTTTGATCGCTGAGGCTTGATTTTTTTTGATATTTTTTATTTCAACGGGAAATAGTTGAATGTTGATGACGTTCCATTTATTTTCTCGGTTGAACCGGTGAGCGGGGCAGGAGCCTCCTCTTTTGAGCTGTCAACCTGGCTTCCTGTTCTACAACATTATAAAACGAGGACATTTATTGTTTTTGACAAAGTAATTGTTGTTCGTCATATTGATTTCTGCGTAAACTGCAACGTTTTTTTGGATCGAATTCTGAGGATATTGGCTTTTTTCCCCACCAAGGACCGACATGGATTCCCATCGCTCGGTTCCAGGCTAACACGGGATATCAGTTGTCTTTCTCCTAAAAGCTAAAGCTATTCTTTGATTTATTTATCGGTGAGTAGGACATTATTATTTCCATATCATAACGGCTATAAAGACTATGAGTTGGTGTGTGGTTTCTGTCGTTGCGTTTCATTCGTCTGGTAATTGGAGAACCATGGCAACTTGGTGAGGCTTCACTGTTTACATTCTGTAGCTGTCTGGTGTGCTGATCCCGGCTGAGTTTCTGGATCCAGATACCGAAGGACCACCTGCTCTATTCATATGTTCTAGCTACGGTAGTTGTATTCCATTAGTAACCATGCAAATTGGTACATGTTACAATATACTGTCTTCAGAATACAGTATATTGTATTATCATGTGAGGCATGTTGTACATGTAACAGTAACATCTACTACTAGCCCATTTAACAGCTAAATGGGTTTTTCTCACGAAACTTCCTCTTGAGTAACTGAGAATAGGATCTGTACTTATCTATTTCACAATTATTCTTATGCTTTTCATCAGATATTATGCATTTTACCAACATTTTCACCAAAATCTTTTTACCATAACCGTTTTCAAAGTCCCCCAAAAGTTATAAACAAATCAATATTTCTTATATTTTTTTAAACATTGCTCCCCGAATCAAAAGGCCTGAGTTAAACACAACACTGAAAATAACAATATTTCAAATGAAATGATGCAATTATTATCAAATTAAATCAGACTTTTTCCCAATTTGAGCTGTTTACCCGTTTCTGTAAGGAGAAGGCCAAGTGGGGTAAAGGGGGGTGTTAGAGAATAAGAACCTAATTCTGAAGGCATCTAAATTAATTAACTTAACTTGTGCTCATCTAAGAACTACTCCTCTAGACTCATCATGGTTGACTAAAACTTTATTTAAAAAACACATCTAATATACAGGGGTAATCTACTATCATCTAATATACAGGGGTACTATACTATCATCTAATATACAGGGGTAATCTACTATCATCTAATATACAGGGGTAATCTACTATCATCTAATATACAGGGGTACTATACTATCATCTAATATACAGGGGTAATCTACTATCATCTAATATACAGGGGTAATATACTATCATCTAATATACAGGGGTAATCTACTATCATCTAATATACAGGGGTAATCTACTATCATCTAATATACAGGGGTACTATACTATCATCTAATATACAGGGGTACTATACTATCATCTAATATACAGGGGTAATCTACTATCATCTAATATACAGGGGTACTCTACTATCATCTAATATACAGGGGTAATATACTATCATCTAATATACAGGGGTACTACACTATCTATTATAGAGGGGTACTATACTATCATCTATTATACAGGGGTACTATACTATCATCTAATATACAGGGGTAATCTACTATCATCTAATATACAGGGGTACTCTACTATCATCTAATATACAGGGGTAATATACTATCATCTAATATACAGGGGTACTACACTATCTATTATAGAGGGGTACTATACTATCATCTATTATACAGGGGTACTATACTATCATCTATTATACAGGGGTATTATACTATCATCTAATATACAGGGGTACTATACTATCGTCTATTATACTGTGTGTACTCTACTATCATCTATTATACAGGGGTACTATACTATCTATTATACAGGGGTACTATACTATCATCTACTATACAGGGGTACTCTGCTACTATTTTAGAGGGTCCGGTCACACAAGGGTCCTGTTGGATATTGTCATTTAAAGGCAACAGTAACAAATCCCCACATGGCGAACCCAAACTGTTAACACACCTCTTGTCTGCGGAGAGAACGTTTGGCAATTTTAAAGCTAATTTCCTGTGTGTTCATCTGATACCTGAGTGACTCAACAAAATCAATGAGGGCCCCCTGGGGGGGGGGGGGGGGGGGGGGTCGAGTCGAGGCCCCTGGGCATGTAATCTGGCCATGGTATCTAAGATGTAGAAAGCTGGTAAGCCTAATTTACCCAGCTAGCTAATATGGCCAGTCGTTAATCAACTGGACATTCCTGACTGGTTATAAATAGCTCTCTAAGGTCTGTCAGCGAATGACATAATGGGACAAATGCCCGTTCAATACCCAATTAATTGCACTTTGTGCCGCCATTCTACTATTACAACTCATAACACAAGTAAGTTGAACTCTGAGCTGAGTTTAAGGGTGGATGGTATACCATATTTTATGATATACCGGTGTTGATGCAGGGACCGGTTTGGGTTTTAACTTTACCTTCTATAGCGCTTTCTCTCGGTGCCACTTTCCACACAGACCTAACCACGCCCCCTGTCAGCCAAGGAGCGCGCGCATTTGATGTTCCTCAACCACACACTTGCGTTCAGTCTCTGCCTGGTCAATGCAGCACATGCAACGATGCTGATGACAACAATGTTGATGACAACGATGCTGTTTTCACTTTGCTTCTTAGTATAAATCCTCCAGCGTTCTATAATGACACTATTAGTTTGTGTCATACATTAGCAAACAGCTAGTCTTGTCTTTTCTTAGCAAGTTGCCCTAAATCTTATGAGATGCTAATTGTTAGCCGCTAATAGCTAGCTAGCTAGCTAATAACTGTACTGAGTAAGAGCAAACATGCAATGTAGCCAAAGCTTATAGGGTCCCCTAGGAAACACTTATCAACACTTTAGTTCCTACCATCACAATAAATCCTCCCTGGCATTTTCCTTCGTGTTCATCTCAAACAACACTGTATTCAAAATGCCCACTATTATATTCTAACTATATAATTAGAATAGTAATTATATTTCCATGATTCCAACAGTTTTGCGCTAATTGGCAAAAATGTTACTGACCTGTAGTTGTGTGTTACTGACCTGTAGTTGTATGTTACTGACCTGACCTGTAGTTGTATATTACTGACCTGTAGTTGTGTGTTACTGACCTGTAGTTGTATATTACTGACCTGTAGTTGTATGTTACTGACCTGTAGTTGTATGTTACTGACCTGTAGTTGTATGTTACTGACTTGACCTGTAGTTGTATGTTACTGACCTGACCTGTAGTTGTATGTTACTGACCTGTAGTTGTGTGTTACTGACCTGTAGTTGTATATTACTGACCTGTAGTTGTATGTTACTGACCTGTAGTTGTGTGTTACTGACCTGACCTGTAGTTGTATGTTACTGACCTGTAGTTGTATGTTACTGACCTGACCTGTAGTTGTATGTTAGTGATCTGTAATGTTAGTGATCTGTAATTGTATGTTACTGACCTGTAGTTGTATATTACTGACCTGTATGTTACTGACCTGTAGTTGTATGTTACTGACCTGACCTGTAGTTGTATGTTAGTGATCTGTAATGTTAGTGATCTGTAATTGTATGTTACTGATCTGTAGTTGTATATTACTGACCTGTATGTTACTGACCTGACCTGTAGTTGTATGTTACTGACCGGTAGTTGTATGTTACTGATCTGTAGTTGTATGTTACTGATCTGTAGTTGTATGTTACTGACCTGTAGTTGTATATTACTGACCTGTAGTTGTATGTTACTGACCTGTAGTTGTATGTTACTGATCTGTAGTTGTATGTTACTGACCTGTAGTTGTATGTTACTGATCTGTAGTTGTATGTTACTGACCTGTAGTTGTATGTTACTGACCTGTAGTTGTATGTTACTGATCTGTAGTTGTATGTTACTGACCTGTAGTTGTATATTGCTGACCTGTAGTTGTATGTTACTGATCTGTAGTTGTATGTTACTGACCTGTAGTTGTATGTTACTAATCTGTAGTTGTATGTTACTGACCTGTAGTTGTATGTTACTGACTTGACCTGTAGTTGTATGTTACTGACCTGTAGTTGTATGTTACTGACCTGACCTGTAGTTGTATGTTACTGACCTGTAGTTGTGTGTTACTGACCTGTAGTTGTATATTACTGACCTGTAGTTGTATGTTACTGACCTGTAGTTGTGTGTTACTGACCTGACCTGTAGTTGAATGTTACTGACCTGTAGTTGTATGTTACTTACCTGACCTGTAGTTGTATGTTAGTGATCTGTAATGTTAGTGATCTGTAATTGTATGTTACTGACCTGTAGTTGTATATTACTGACCTGTATGTTACTGACCTGTAGTTGTATGTTACTGACCTGACCTGTAGTTGTATGTTAGTGATCTGTAATGTTAGTGATCTGTAATTGTATGTTACTGATCTGTAGTTGTATGTTACTGACCTGTAGTTGTATGTTACTGACCTGACCTGTAGTTGTATGTTACTGACCGGTAGTTGTATGTTACTGACCTGTAGTTGTATGTTACTGACCTGACCTGTAGTTGTATGTTAGTGATCTGTAATGTTAGTGATCTGTAATTGTATGTTACTGACCTGTAGTTGTATATTACTGACCTGACCTGTAGTTGTATGTTAGTGATCTGTAATGTTAGTGATCTGTAATTGTATGTTACTGATCTGTAGTTGTATGTTACTGACCTGTAGTTGTATGTTACTGACCTGACCTGTAGTTGTATGTTACTGACCTGTAGTTGTATATTACTGACCTGTAGTTGTATGTTACTGACCTGTAGTTGTATGTTACTGATCTGTAGTTGTATGTTACTGACCTTTAGTTGTATGTTACTGATCTGTAGTTGAATGTTACTGACCTGTAGTTGTATATTACTGACCTGTAGTTGTATGTTACTGACCTGTAGTTGTATGTTACTGATCTGTAGTTGTATGTTACTGACCTGTAGTTGTATGTTACTGATCTGTAGTTGTATGTTACTGACCTGTAGTTGTATATTACTGACCTGTAGTTGTATGTTACTGATCTGTAGTTGTATGTTACTGACCTGTAGTTGTATGTTACTGACCTGTAGTTGTATGTTACTGACCTGTAGTTGTATATTACTGACCTGTAGTTGTATGTTACTGACCTGTAGTTGTATGTTACTGACCTGACCTGTAGTTGTATGTTACTGACCTGTAGTTGTATGTTACTGATCTGTAGTTGTATGTTACTGACCTGTTGTTGTATATTACTGACCTGTAGTTGTATGTTACTGACCTGTAGTTGTATATTACTGACCTGTAGTTGTATGTTACTGACCTGTAGTTGTATGTTACTGACCTGTAGTTGTGTGTTACTGACCTGTAGTTGTGTGTTACTGACCTGTAGTTGTGTGTTACTGACCTGACCTGTAGTTGTATATTACTGACCTGTAGTTGTATATTACTGATCTGTAGTTGTATGTTACTGATCTGTAGTTGTATTTTACTGACCTGTAGTTGTATATTACTGATCTGTAGTTGTGTTTTACTGACCTGTAGTTGTATGTTACTGACCTGTAGTTGTGTGTTACTGACCTGACCTGTAGTTGTATGTTACTGACCTGTAGTTGTATGTTACTGACCTGTAGTTGTATGTTACTGACCTGACCTGTAGTTGTATGTTACTGATCTGTAGTTGTATGTTACTGACATGTAGTTGTATATTACTGACCTGTAGTTGTATGTTACTGACCTGTAGTTGTGTGTTACTGACCTGACCTGTAGTTGTATGTTAGTGATCTGTAATGTTAGTGATCTGTAATTGTATGTTACTGACCTGTAGTTGTATATTACTGACCTGTATGTTACTGACCTGTAGTTGTATGTTACTGACCTGACCTGTAGTTGTATGTTAGTGATCTGTAATGTTAGTGATCTGTAATTGTATGTTACTGATCTGTAGTTGTATATTACTGACCTGTATGTTACTGACCTGACCTGTAGTTGTATGTTACTGACCGGTAGTTGTATGTTACTGATCTGTAGTTGTATGTTACTGATCTGTAGTTGTATGTTACTGACCTGTAGTTGTATATTACTGACCTGTAGTTGTATGTTACTGACCTGTAGTTGTATGTTACTGATCTGTAGTTGTATGTTACTGACCTGTAGTTGTATGTTACTGATCTGTAGTTGTATGTTACTGACCTGTAGTTGTATGTTACTGACCTGTAGTTGTATGTTACTGATCTGTAGTTGTATGTTACTGACCTGTAGTTGTATATTGCTGACCTGTAGTTGTATGTTACTGATCTGTAGTTGTATGTTACTGACCTGTAGTTGTATGTTACTAATCTGTAGTTGTATGTTACTGACCTGTAGTTGTATGTTACTGACTTGACCTGTAGTTGTATGTTACTGACCTGTAGTTGTATGTTACTGACCTGACCTGTAGTTGTATGTTACTGACCTGTAGTTGTGTGTTACTGACCTGTAGTTGTATATTACTGACCTGTAGTTGTATGTTACTGACCTGTAGTTGTGTGTTACTGACCTGACCTGTAGTTGAATGTTACTGACCTGTAGTTGTATGTTACTTACCTGACCTGTAGTTGTATGTTAGTGATCTGTAATGTTAGTGATCTGTAATTGTATGTTACTGACCTGTAGTTGTATATTACTGACCTGTATGTTACTGACCTGTAGTTGTATGTTACTGACCTGACCTGTAGTTGTATGTTAGTGATCTGTAATGTTAGTGATCTGTAATTGTATGTTACTGATCTGTAGTTGTATGTTACTGACCTGTAGTTGTATGTTACTGACCTGACCTGTAGTTGTATGTTACTGACCGGTAGTTGTATGTTACTGACCTGTAGTTGTATGTTACTGACCTGACCTGTAGTTGTATGTTAGTGATCTGTAATGTTAGTGATCTGTAATTGTATGTTACTGACCTGTAGTTGTATATTACTGACCTGACCTGTAGTTGTATGTTAGTGATCTGTAATGTTAGTGATCTGTAATTGTATGTTACTGATCTGTAGTTGTATGTTACTGACCTGTAGTTGTATGTTACTGACCTGACCTGTAGTTGTATGTTACTGACCTGTAGTTGTATATTACTGACCTGTAGTTGTATGTTACTGACCTGTAGTTGTATGTTACTGATCTGTAGTTGTATGTTACTGACCTTTAGTTGTATGTTACTGATCTGTAGTTGAATGTTACTGACCTGTAGTTGTATATTACTGACCTGTAGTTGTATGTTACTGACCTGTAGTTGTATGTTACTGATCTGTAGTTGTATGTTACTGACCTGTAGTTGTATGTTACTGATCTGTAGTTGTATGTTACTGACCTGTAGTTGTATATTACTGACCTGTAGTTGTATGTTACTGATCTGTAGTTGTATGTTACTGACCTGTAGTTGTATGTTACTGACCTGTAGTTGTATGTTACTGACCTGTAGTTGTATATTACTGACCTGTAGTTGTATGTTACTGACCTGTAGTTGTATGTTACTGACCTGACCTGTAGTTGTATGTTACTGACCTGTAGTTGTATGTTACTGATCTGTAGTTGTATGTTACTGACCTGTTGTTGTATATTACTGACCTGTAGTTGTATGTTACTGACCTGTAGTTGTATATTACTGACCTGTAGTTGTATGTTACTGACCTGTAGTTGTATGTTACTGACCTGTAGTTGTGTGTTACTGACCTGTAGTTGTGTGTTACTGACCTGTAGTTGTGTGTTACTGACCTGACCTGTAGTTGTATATTACTGACCTGTAGTTGTATATTACTGATCTGTAGTTGTATGTTACTGATCTGTAGTTGTATTTTACTGACCTGTAGTTGTATATTACTGATCTGTAGTTGTGTTTTACTGACCTGTAGTTGTATGTTACTGACCTGTAGTTGTGTGTTACTGACCTGACCTGTAGTTGTATGTTACTGACCTGTAGTTGTATGTTACTGACCTGTAGTTGTATGTTACTGACCTGACCTGTAGTTGTATGTTACTGATCTGTAGTTGTATGTTACTGACATGTAGTTGTATATTACTGACCTGTAGTTGTATGTTACTGACCTGTAGTTGTGTGTTACTGACCTGACCTGTAGTTGTATGTTACTGACCTTTAGTTGTATGTTACTGACCTGTAGTTGTATGTTACTGATCTGTAGTTGTATATTACTGACCTGTAGTTGTATGTTACTGACCTATAGTTGTATATTACTGACCTGTAGTTGTATGTTACTGACCTGTAGTTGTGTGTTACTGACCTGACCTGTAGTTGTGTGTTACTGACCTGTAGTTGTATGTTACTGATCTGTAGTTGTATGTTACTGACCTGTAGTTGTATGTTACTGATCTGTAGTTGTATGTTACTGACCTGTAGTTGTTAATTACTGACCTGTAGTTGTATGTTACTGATCTGTAGTTGTATTTTACTGACCTGTAGTTGTATATTACTGATCTGTAGTTGTGTGTTACTGACCTGTAGTTGTATGTTACTGACCTTTAGTTGTGTGTTACTGACCTGACCTGTAGTTGTATGTTACTGACCTGTAGTTGTATGTTACTGACCTGTAGTTGTATATTACTGACCTGTAGTTGTATGTTACTGACCTGTAGTTGTGTGTTACTGACCTGACCTGTAGTTGTATGTTACTGACCTGTAGTTGTATGTTACTGACCTGTAGTTGTGTGTTACTGACCTGACCTGTAGTTGTATGTTACTGACCTTTAGTTGTATGTTACTGACCTGTAGTTGTATGTTACTGACCTGTAGTTGTGTGTTACTGACCTGACCTGTAGTTGTATGTTACTGACCTTTAGTTGTATGTTACTGATCTGTAGTTGTATATTACTGACCTGTAGTTGTATGTTACTGACCTGTAGCTGTATGTTACTGATTTGTAGTTGTATGTTACTGACCTGTAGTTGTATGTTACTGATCTGTAGTTGTATGTTACTGACCTGTAGTTGTTAATTACTGACCTGTAGTTGTATGTTACTGACCTGTAGTTGTATGTTACTGATCTGTAGTTGTATGTTACTGACATGTAGTTGTATATTACTGACCTGTAGTTGTATGTTACTGACCTGTAGTTGTGTGTTACTGACCTGACCTGTAGTTGTATGTTACTGACCTTTAGTTGTATGTTACTGACCTGTAGTTGTATGTTACTGACCTGTAGTTGTGTGTTACTGACCTGACCTGTAGTTGTATGTTACTGACCTGTAGTTGTGTGTTACTGACCTGACCTGTAGTTGTATGTTACTGACCTTTAGTTGTATGTTACTGACCTTTAGTTGTATGTTACTGATCTGTAGTTGTATATTACTGACCTGTAGTTGTATGTTACTGACCTGTAGTTGTATGTTACTGATTTGTAGTTGTATGTTACTGACCTGTAGTTGTATGTTACTGATCTGTAGTTGTATGTTACTGACCTGTAGTTGTTAATTACTGACCTGTAGTTGTATGTTACTGACCTGTAGTTGTATGTTACTGATCTGTAGTTGTATGTTACTAACCTGTAGTTGTGTGTTACTGACTTGACCTGTAGTTGTATATTACTGACCTGTAGTTGTATGTTACTGACCTGTAGTTGTGTGTTACTGACCTGTAGTTGTGTGTTACTGACCTGACCTGTAGTTGTATATTACTGACCTGTAGTTGTATATTACTGACCTGTAGTTGTATATTACTGATCTGTAGTTGTATTTTACTGACCTGTAGTTGTATGTTACTGACCTGTAGTTGTGTGTTACTGACCTGTAGTTGTATGTTAATGACCTGTAGTTGTATGTTACTGACCTGATCTGTAGTTGTATGTTACTGACCTGTAGTTGTGTGTTACTGACCTGTAGTTGTATGTTACTGACCTGTATGTTACTGACCTGACCTGTAGTTGTATATTACTGACCTGTAGTTGTGTGTTACTGACCTGTAGTTGTATGTTACTGATCTGTATATTACTGACCTGTAGTTGTATGTTACTGACCTGTAGTTGTATGTTACTGACCTGTATGTTACTGACCTGACCTGTAGTTGTATATTACCGACCTGTAGTTGTGTGTTACTGACCTGTAGTTGTATGTTACTGATCTGTAGTTGTATGTTACTGACCTGTAGTTGTATATTACTGACCTGTAGTTCTATGTTACTAATCTGTAGTTGTATATTACTGACCTGTAGTTGTATGTTACTGACCTGTAGTTGTGCGTTACTGACCTGACCTGTAGTTGTGTGTTACTGACCTGACCTGTAGTTGTGTGTTACTGACCTGTAGTTGTATGTTACTGACCTGTAGTTGTATATTACTGACCTGACCTGTAGTTGTATGTTACTGACCTGTAGTTGTATGTTACTGACCTGTAGTTGTATGTTACTGATCTGTAGTTGTATGTTACTGATATGTAGTTGTATATTACTGACCTGTAGTTGTATGTTACTGACCTGACCTTTAGTTGTATGTTACTGACCTGTAGTTGTATGTTACTGATCTCTAGTTGTATGTTACTGATCTGTAGTTGTATATTACTGACCTGACCTGTAGTTGTATGTTACTGACCTGTAGTTGTATATTACTGACCTGACCTGTAGTTGTATGTTACTGACCTGTAGTTGTATGTTACTGACCTGTAGTTGTATGTTACTGACCTGTAGTTGTATGTTACTGACCTGATCTGTAGTTGTATGTTACTGACCTGTAGTTGTATGTTACTGACCTGTATGTTACTGACCTGTAGTTGTGTGTTACTGACCTGTAGTTGTATGTTACTGACCTGTAGTTGTATGTTACTGACCTGACCTGTAGTTGTATGTTACTGACCTGTAGTTGTATGTTACTGATCTGTAGTTGTATATTACTGACCTGTAGTTGTATATTACTGACCTGTAGTTGTATGTTACTGACCTGTAGTTGTATGTTACTGATCTTTAGTTGTATGTTACTGACCTGATCTGTAGTTGTATGTTACTGACCTGTAGTTGTATGTTACTGACCTGTATGTTAATGACCTGTAGTTGTATGTTACTGACCTGATCTGTAGTTGTATGTTACTGACCTGTAGTTGTATGTTACTAACCTGTATGTTACTGACCTGTAGTTGTATGTTACTGATCTGTATGTTACTGATCTGTAGTTGTATATTACTGACCTGTAGTTGTATGTTACTGACCTTATCTGTAGTTGTGTGTTACTGACCTGTATATTACTGACCTGTAGTTGTATGTTACTGACTTGTATGTTACTGGCCTGTAGTTGTGTGTTACTGACCTGTAGTTGTATGTTACTGACCTGTAGTTGTATGTTACTGACCTGTAGTTGTATATTACTGACCTGTAGTTGTATGTTACTGACCTGTAGTTGTATGTGTTTCCAGTTTGGAGCCCCTCCTACCTGAGTCAGGGATAGAGGCGGACATCGAGGTCAAGAGCATCCTCTCTTCAGACTCTGATACCTTCTACCAGCTGTAAAGCCAGCCCATCACTCTGAGGTGAATACACACACACACACACACACGCACACGCACACACACACTGTTCTATGTGAGACCAGACACCACATTCATCTCTGTCCTTTCTCTCGTTTCTTTCCCCTCTGTCCATTTTGTAGAACTGTAGCGTGTCTGTGCATGCCTTGCTGGGCGAGAGGCTGAACTGTCTGTCTCTGTCTGTCTCTCCCCCCTCTCTCTGTCTGTCTGTCACTCTCTTTCTGTCTCTCCCCCCTCTCTCTCTCTCTGTCTGTCTGTCCCTCACTCTCCCCCTCTCTCTCTACATGTCTGTCTGTCTCTCACTGTCTCCCCCCCTCTCTCTCCCCCCTCTCGCTCTCTGTCTGTCTGTCTCTCGCTGTTTGTCTGTCTGTCTGTCTGTCTCTCCCCCCTCTCTCTCTCTCTGTCTGTCTGTCTCTCGCTGTATGTCTCTCATTGTCTCCCTCCCTCCCTCTCTCGCTCTCTGTCTGTCTGTCTGTCTGTCTGTCTGTCTGTCTGTCTGTCTGTCTGTCTGTCTGTCTGTCTCTTGCTGTCTGTCTCTTTCTCTCTCTCTTTCTCTCTGTGTTTGTGTGCATGTATGTGTGTGAAGCTGGGCATCAGGTTACTGCTGTGATTTCCAGTCTCAGTCAGTACCCTGGGAGTTTCCACAGTGTATTCACCAGTGACTCAGCATGAATGTGTGTATAGTATTAGAATCACGAACAGTATATAACCAAATATGAGATATCTTCACTTCCACTGGGGAGAGGTTGTGTTCGTTTGTTGAAGGTTACGGCAGTATCTTACTTTCACAACTTTAGATATTAATGTTGATCTTTAACTTAGACTCACACAAAACCTTTAGATAGTCATGGTATTTCAAGTGTGATCATGTTGTGGGAAATTCTGACTGGGAAATCCCTCCCTGTTGGGTAACGTGAATTTGTAATTCTGATCCCCTTGTCTCCTCTATCCAGGGGCTTCCCAGTGAGTGACTGGGCAGCATTTGGTACCGCCCTTAGGAAGATGATGTTTACTGGGGGGACGGGGGACGGGGGACGGGGGACGGGGGGGTTAGGATGTAGGGGAGACATATCCCCCTGTTGTTTGGTTTAGTTCAGAGCCGTCCCAGTGCTTTAAAGACTCACACAACCTTACATAGTAAATGTTTCCGCAAGGCCAAGCAGGATCTTGTGGGAATTTCTGACTGTTTAGTGGAGGAATGGGCAACTCCCCTTTTTGTAGTCCCTTGGATAAAATAAATAAATAATAATAATAATAATTAATATATATATTATTCGTAAAGTTTTCAGACCTCTTGACTGTTTCCACATTTTGTTACGTCACAGCCTTGTTCTAAAATGGATGAAATACTTTTATTTCCTCATCAATCTACACACAATACCCCACAATTGAAAGCGAAAACAGGTTTTCGAGAAATTGAGCTCCGGTGCATCCTGTTTCCATTCATCGTCCTTGATATGTTTCTACAACTTGATTTGGAGTCCACCTGTGGTAAATTCAACTGATTGGACGTGATTTGGAAAGGCACACACACCTGTCTATATAAGGTCTCACAGTTGACAGTGAATGTCAGAACAAAAACCAAGCCATGAGGTCGAAGGAATTGTCCGTTGAGCTCCGAGACAGGATTGTGTCGAGGCAAAATTCTGCATCATTGAAGATCCCCATGAACACAGTGGCCTCCATCATTCTTAAATGGAAGAAGTTTGAAATTACCAAGACTCTTCCTAGAGCTGGTCACCCGGCCAAACTGGGCCATCGGGGGAGAAGGGCCTTGGTCAGGGAGGTGACTAGTTTGATTAGCTTGCTAACTGATTATCATTCACACAACAGTTGCTATTTTCAGTAGCTAGTTAAACATGACAAACTGACAACGATTAGTATCGTATCATGCATGGTTTAGCACATTCACAATCAATATTAACAGCAGAATGCAACTGGCTAGCTAGCTGGCTATAACATTAACTGCATGCTACTGACTAGCTAGCTGGCTATAACATTAACTGCATGCTACTGACTAGCTAGCTGGCTATAACATTAACTGTATGCTACTGACTAGCTAGCTGGCTATAACATGAACTGCATGCTACTGACTAGCTAGCTGGCTATAACATGAACTGTATGCTACTGACTAGCTAGCTGGCTATAACATTAATTGTATGCTACTGACTAGCTAGCTGGCTATAACATTAACTGCATGCTACTGACTAGCTAGCTGGCTATAACATTAACTGCATGCTACTGGCTAGCTAGCTATAACATTAACTGCATGCTACTGACTAGCTAGCTAGCTATAACATGAACTGCATGCTACTGACTAGCTAGCTGGCTATAACATTAACTGCATGCTACTGACTAGCTAGCTAGCTATAACATTAACTGTATGCTACCGACTAGCTAGCTGGCTATAACATTAACTGCATGCTACTGACTAGCTAGCTGGCTATAACATTAACTGTATGCTACTGACTAGCTAGCTGCCTATAACATTAACTGCATGCTACTGACTAGCTAGCTGGTTACACTGTTGCGGCAGGGTAGCCTAGTGGTTAGAGCGTTGGACAAATTAACCAAAAGTTTGCTAGATCGAATCCCCCGAGGCTGACAAGGAAAAAAAACTGTTGTTCTGCCTCTGAACAAGGCAGTTAACCCACTGTTCCTAGGCCGTCATTGTAAATAAGAAATTGTTCTTAACTGACTTATTAAGATAATATATATTTTTTAAACAATTGAAAGCTGTAGCTACTCTTTCCATGACGAACATATGAGTTATGGATCTTTCAAATGTCTGCGTTAAGCAGAGAGCCGGATGTGCTATTGGACAGAGAAGCCTTGAGTGACAGAACGGACTTTCTCGTGAATGTCCCAGCCCCCCTTATTATCTCAACCAATCATGGCTAGCCGACATTCTGTATATTCTCTTGTGTCTAAACAGCTTTGTGATTTTCACGTTTGATTGTATATTTACAGATTGCGTACAGGTTTGTTATCAAGGCACATGAAAGTCCACATGCTCAAAAAGGCGTTTCTGCAAAGAAATACATTTAGATGACGAAAAAAAAAAAGTTGGAAAATTTGTCTTAGGCCCAGCTTCAAGAATCGGGGCACAAATGTGTATAAT
The DNA here is from genome assembly GCF_013265735.2 of Oncorhynchus mykiss. Lineage (NCBI taxonomy): Eukaryota > Metazoa > Chordata > Actinopteri > Salmoniformes > Salmonidae > Oncorhynchus > Oncorhynchus mykiss. The sequence goes on from NC_048573.1 coordinate 76,598,061, forward strand.
TGCAGGAAACGTGCTTTAAAACTGCAACATGTTATCTATGACCCATGGCAAAATGTGTAGATTACGGTACCAAATTAACAAAAATTCTCTCTGCTACCAAGAGGGGGAACCGCTTAAAATGTTTTGCTGACGAGGTGGCTAGTTCCGGTTCTGACTGCATTTGTGGGTATGGATGTGGGTTACACAGAATCACGGGCTACTGATGAGTTCAGAACCATGTGTTACTGATGACTTCAGAACCATGTGTTACTGATGACTTCAGAACCACGCGCCACTGATGAGTTCAGAACCACGGGCCACTGATGAGTTCAAAACCACGGGTTACTGATGAGTTCAGAACCACGGGTTACTGTTGACTTCAAAACCACGGGCCACTGATGAGTTCAGAACCACGGGCCACTGATGAGTTCAAAACCACGGGTTACTGATGAGTTCAGAACCACGGGTTACTGATGAGTTCAGAACCACGGGCCATTGATGAGTTCAGAACCACGGGCCACTGATGAGTTCAAAACCACGGGTTACTGATGAGTTCAGAACCACGGGTTACTGATGAGTTCAGAACCACGGGTTACTGATGAGTTCAGAACCACGGGCCACTGATGAGTTCAGAACCACGGGTCACTGATGAGTTCAGAACCACGGGCTACTGATGAGTTCAGAACCACGGGCCACTGATGAGTTCAGAACCACGGGCCACTGATGAGTTTATATTCTGCCATCTCCTTGTCTCGGTCCAGGGGCTTCCCAGTGACTGAATCAATCAAGGATCCACTTTGAGAAAGATGGTGTTTACAGAAGAGGGTTAGGGTGTAAGGTAGACAAATCCCCTGTGTGTTTAGTGTGTTGGATTTCTTTAGTTCAGATCCAGGTGCTTCCCAGTGAGTGAGTCATGAGCTGTTATTTCTCTCAATGGAAATGTATCTACATGTAACCACAGAGTCTTGTGAAACAGTCTTCTGTACTTTCAGTCGTCTCTGTCTTGTGTAAACGGACTTCTTCTATAATGTATCTGTTCTAATGTAACAAGAAGTCTGAACTGTGACCTCAACTTTGCTACATATTGTTGTAACTACATAATATCATCACTTCCATTTATCGCTGAGGTCTGCCTCTTTATCAAGGAGACTGACTGACAGGTCTTGTTTTTTTTTAATGAACTTGTATTTATTCAGGGGAACCCAATTGAGACCACTGCCCTAATTTACAATGGTGCCCTGAGAACAGAACAAATGACATCAATAAAACAAAAATATACAAACTACACGACAGCTATAAATACATTACAAACTACACAACAGCTATAAATACACCACAAACTACACGACAGCTATAAATACATTACCAACTACACGACAGCTATAAATACATTACAAACTACACAACAACTATAAATACACCACAAACTACACAACAACTATAAATACACCACAAACTACACGACAGCTATAAATACAGTACTTTCTGAATTGATTCAGACTTTTCATTCCTTTACACTTGTGTGTATAAGGTAGTAGTTTTGGAATTGTTAGCTAGATTACTTGTTGGTTATTACTGCATTGTCGGAACTAGAAGCACAAGCATTTCGCTTCACTCGCATTAACATCTGCTAACCATGTGTATGTGACCAATAACATCTGCTAACCAGGTGTATGTGACCAATAACATCTGCTAACCAGGTGTATGTGACCAATAACATCTGCTAACCAGGTGTATGTGACCATTAACATCTGCTAACCATGTGTACGTGACAAATACATTTGTTTTGACTTTTTCCACATTGTGTTATGTTGCAGCCTTATTCTAAAATGTATTACATTGTTTTTTGCCCCTCGTCCATCTATACACAATATCCCATAATGACAAAACAAAAACAGGTTTTTAGACATTTTCGCAAATGTATTCAAAATAAATTATTCAGACCCTTTACTCAGTACTTTGTTGAAGCACCTTTGGCAGCGATTACAGCCTTGTGTCTTCTTGGGTATGTTGCTAGAAGCTTGGCACACCTGTATTTGGGGAGTTTCTCCCATTCTTCTCTGCAGATCCTCTCAAGCTCTGTCAGGTTGGATGGGGAGCGTCGATGCACAGCTATTTTCAGGTCTCTTCAGAGATGTTTGATCGGGTTCAAGTCCGGGCTCTGGCTGGACCACTCAAGGACATTCAGAGACTTTTCCCCAAAGCCTGCGTTGTCTTGGCTGTGTGCTTATGGTCATTGTCTCATTGGAAGGTGAACCTTCACCCCAGTCTGAGGTCCTGAGCACTCTGGAGCAGGTTTTCATAAAAGATATCTCTGTACTTTGCTTCGTTCATCTTTCCCTCGATCCTGACTAGTCTCCCAGTCCCTGACGCTGAAAAACATCTCCACAGCATGATGCTGCCACCACCATGCTTCACCGTATGGACGGTGCCAGGTTTCCTCCAGATGTGACGCTTGGCATTCAGGCCAAAGAGTTCAATCTTGGTTTCATCAGACCAGATAATCTTGTTTCTTGCTGTCGTGCCTTTTTACAGAGGAGTGGCTTCCATCTGGTCACTCTACCAAAAGGCCTGATTGGTGGAGTGCTGCAGAGATGGTTGTTCTTCTGGAAGTTTCTCACATCGCCACAGAGGATCTCTGGAGCTCTGTCAGAATGACCATCGGGTTCTTGGTCACCTGCCTGACCAAGGCCCTTATCCCTCAATTGCTCAGTTTGGCCGGGTGGCCAGATCTAGGAAGAGTCTTGGTGGTTCCAAACTTCTTCCTTTTAAGAATGATGGAGGCGACTGTGTTCTTGGGGACTTTCAATTGAAGTTAGGTGGACTCAAAGTTGTCAAAACATCTCAAGGATGATCAATGGAAACAGGATGCACCTGAGCTTAATTTCAAGTCTCATAGCAAAGGGTCTGAATACTTTTTTAAGTAAGGTATTTCTGTTTTTTTTTTATTTTTTAAATTAGCAAACATTTCTAAAAACCTGTTTTTGCTTTATCATTATAATGTATTGTGTGTAGATTGATGAGCAAAACATTTTAGTTAATCCATTTCAGAATAAGGCTGTAACTTAACAAAATGTGGAGAAAGGGAAGGGGTCTGAATACTTTCCAAATGCACTGTATATGGTTTTAAACTGACCTGACTCCGTCCTTCATGGTCTGCCCCTGTAGCCTGTTTTAACATGTGTGTTTTTTAAGCTGACCTGACTCTGTCCCCCTTCTCTCCGCCTGCAGCCTGTCTTCACCCCCCACTGATACGGCGTGTCCTTCCACCAGCTCAGTGATGACGTCTCGGGTGTTGATGAGGCAGGAGCTGATGCGCCAGCAGGCCAGGGACCAGGAGAGGAGAGAGGCCCAGCAGCAGGTCTCCTCGGCCCAGTTACACACCACCGACTCCTCCCCAGCCATCTCCATGGCCCCAGAGCATACTGAAGCCCGACCACCCCCTGCCCAGGTTCCTGTGGAGGTCCTCAAGGTAAGGTCATATGACCACCCCCGGTTCAGGTTCCTGTGGAGGTCCTCAAGGTAAGGTCATATGACCACCCCCTGCCCAGGTTCCTGTGGAGGTCCTCAAGGTAAGGTCATATGACCACCCCCTGCCCAGGTTCCTGTGGAGGTCCTCAAGGTAAGGTCATATGACCACCCCCTGTTCAGGTTCCTGTGGAGGTCCTCAAGGTAAGGTCATATGACCACCCCCTGTTCAGGTTCCTGTGGAGGTCCTCAAGGTAAGGTCATATGACCACCCCCTGTTCAGGTTCCTGTGGAGGTCCTCGAGGTAAGGTCATGACTTTCCTGAAACTCTCGGAGGGCTGTTGGGTTTGCAATTCACTAGAAACGCCTGGTCTGTTTGTGTGTCAAAGAAATGACAGTTGGAGAGTTCCAGAATTGCGGACATGATAATGATAAGATACTATAGTGCAGGAGTCCTGCAGTCCCCCAAACACATAGACCATCAGCAACATGGGTATGAATCACAACCCTTTCACCCTGTTTCCCTACATCTACTGTCAATACATCATCTGGAGGGCTTGAGGAGGGCTGGTCTTGAGGAGGGCTGGTCTTGAGGAGGGCTGGTCTTGAGGAGGGCTGGACTTGAGGAGGGCTGGGTTGGTTTTGGGCAGGACTGGGTTGGTTTTGGAGAGGACTGGGTTGGGTTTTGGAGAGGACTGGGTTGGGTTTGGGGAGGACTGGGTTTGGGGAGGACTGAGTTTGGGGAGGACTGAGTTTGGGGAGGACTGAGTTTGGGGGGGACTGGGTTTGGGGGGGACTGGGTTTGGGGAGGACTGGGTTTGGGGAGGACTGAGTTTGGGGAGGACTGAGTTTGGGGAGGACTGAGTTTGGGGAGGACTGGGTTTGGGGAGGACTGAGTTTGGGGAGGACTGGGTTTGGGGAGGACTGGGTTTGGGGAGGACTGGGTTTGGGGGGACTGGGTTTGCTTTTGACCACAAACGTTTTAAATCGAAGTGGGAGATGTTGCAGATACTGTATTACATTGTCTCTCTAACTAACGCCAGTGTCTCTCTCTCACTCTCTCTCCAATAGGTTCAGACCTACCTGGAGAACCCCACTAAGTACCACCTCCAGGCCTCCCAGAGACAGCAGGTTAAACACTACCTCTCCTCCACCGTGGGGAACAAACTGACCAATCAGACGCTGGGCGCCTCCCCCTCACCTCACTCCGGATCCGCCCCCGAGCTCCAGCCTGCAGCCAGCAGCTCTCCTAGCAGCCCATTGGCTGTGCTCAGCCTGAGCTCCAACAAAGAGGAGGTACGGGCCAGATCTCTTATGAATATTACTAACAATAATAGATTAAACTAATTTTGGTCGAGGAATTCGTGAAATAGGTTGTATGGAGTGTAATGCAATACAATGTCATATTATGAATCTACAATGTATGTTCGTAACCCTAGGCAACATGGCCCTGGAGGCTCACTGGGATGTTGGTATCTACACGACTCCAACAATGATCCATTTCAACTCAATATGTGTATTCCCCATTTATTTAATTTTTTAAAAACATAAATGTACTGTAATTAAAACTGCTAAATGTTCTCTCTGCCTCATGACACAATGTGTAGACTTGCAGGATGTTAGATTTAAAGCTGCAACAACAACAACAACATCTCTCTGCCCCATTGACAAAATGTGTAGAAATGTGCTCCATTTTCTCTTCGATACCAAGAGGCTTTAAAGTGCTCCTTCCCAGGGCCTGAGACTCTGTTTGTCTGTCCATGCACAGTCAAAGTCCTAGGAAAAGTCCTTGTATTTTTGATTTGATTTTATTCCAGTTGTGTTCCTATTATGAGGGGGGGGGGGGGGGGGGTCCCTGATGAATTTTGCTATCGCATAAAGTGGTCCCTGGCCCCAAAACGTTTGAGAACCCCTGTTCTATTCTACATGAGAGAACCCCTGTTCTATTCTACATGAGAGAACCCCTGTTCTATTCTACATGAGAGAACCCCTGTTCTATTCTACATGAGAGAACCCCTGTTCTATTCTACAAGAGAGAACCCCTGTTCTATTCTACATGAGAGAACCCCTGTTCTATTCTACATGAGAGAACCCCTGTTCTATTCTACATGAGAGAACCCCTGTTCTATTCTACATGAGAGAACCCCTGTTCTATTCTACATGAGAGAACCCCTGTTCTATTCTACATGAGAGAACCCCTGTTCTATTCTACATGACAATCGCCTCTGTTTTATGCAATACATTTCTATAACGTTGTAAACTCGTCAACTGACACCACATCCTTTCAACACGCTTTGACCTAAATAACCAAACTTTATTCTATCAAACAAGACATACTGCAACTCTGTCTAGAATGTCCTCCATCTGTAAAATATTCATTTTAACCACATCTTGTGTGTTCCATGTATATATATATATATAATACACTGTCTTGGTCTTTCAGTTCCTTTAAAATTCAACAGTAGTTTGTTCCCCCTGTAATAACAATAGAATGTTGTCGTAGACAAGTTTCACGGGGTGTCTCTCTTTCTCACCTTTTCTCTGTGTGTTTGGTTCCACGTTATTCTGTCTGTCTGTCTGTCTGTCTGTCTGTCTGTCTGTCTGTCTGTCTGTCTGTCTGTCTGTCTGTCTGTCTGTCTGTCTGTCTAGCTGCCTGTGTGTGTCTGTCTGCCTGTCTGCCTGTCTGTCTGTTTAGCTGCCTGTGTGTGTGTCTGTCTAGCTGTCTGTCTGTCTGTCTGTCTGTCTGTGTCTGTCTGTCTGTCTAGCTGCCTGTGTGTCTGTCTGTCTGTCTGTATGTCTGTCTGTCTGTCTAGCTGCCTGTCTGTGTGTCTGTCTAGCTGCCTGTCTGTCTGTCTAGCTGCCTGTGTGTGTGTCTGTCTAGCTGCCTGTCTGTCTGTCTGTCTGTCTGTCTGTCTAGCTGCCTGTGTGTGTGTCTGTCTAGCTGCCTGTGTGTGTGTCTGTCTAGCTGCCTGTCTGTCTGTCTGTCTGTCTGTCTAGCTGCCTGTGTGTGTGTCTGTCTAGCTGCCTGTGTGTGTCTGTCTGTCTAGCTGCCTGTCTGTCTGTCTGTCTGTCTAGCTGCCTGTGTGTCTGTCTGTCTGACTGGGGCTGGTCTGTCTGTCTAGCTGCCTGTGTGTCTGTCTGTCTGACTGGGGCTGGTCTGTCTGTCTGTCTGTCTGCCTGTCTGTCTGTCTGTCTGCCTGTCTGCCTGTCTAGCTGCCTGTCTGTCTGTCTAGCTGCCTGTCTGTCTGCCTGTCTGTCTGACTGGGGCTGGTCTGTCTGTCTGTCTGTCTGTCTAGCTGCCTGTCTGCCTGTCTGTCTGTCTGTCTGTTTGTCTGTCTGTCTGTCTAGCTGCCTGTCTGCCTGTCTGTCTGCCTGTCTGTCTGTCTGTCTAGCTGCCTGTCTAGCTGCCTGCCTGTCTGTCTGCCTGTCTGTCTGACTGGGGCTGGTCTGTCTGTCTGTCTGTCTGTCTGTCTGCCTGTCTGCCTGTCTGCCTGTCTGTCTGACTGGGGCTGGTCTGTCTGCCTGTCTGCCTGTCTGTCTGACTGGGGCTGGTCTGTCTCCTGTCTCCTGTCTCCTGCACCTTGCTATGTGTATTCAGTACAAAATGGTTCTGTCAAATACAACAGTTCTAGGCTAATGACCTCTGCACACTTCACACCACAGAGACTTTAGTTAAAGGTGTACTCCGCTGTCTGTCGGTCTGTATTCGTCCTGAATTAACACATTACAGATTCAAGCTTTTGTTTTTGAACTTCTATAGTAAAATCACATGAATTTGCCCCTGAAGGGGGATGAAACAAGTTGTATTAAAATGTAATTTAACTGGATTTTCAATTCAGTTGGTCAAAAAAAGGTCTTACTCAGACATTAAGGAGGGGTTGAATTTCAGGAAGGAAGGAAAGAGCCTGAATAAGACACGTCGTACAATATTTGTGAATTTGTGCCTTAAAGTGCTGTGTGGAGTGTTTTACAGGTTAGAGGTTAGGTTGGGTTAGTTAGAGGTTAGGTTAGTTAGAGGTTAGGTTGGGTTAGTTAGAGGTTGGGTTAGGTTAGAGGTTAGGTTGGGTTAGTTAGAGGTTAGGTTAGGTTAGTTAGAGGTTAGGTTGGGTTAGTTAGAGGTTAGGTTAGTTAGAGGTTAGGTTGGGTTAGTTAGAGGTTAGGTTGGGTTAGTTAGAGGTTAGGTTAGGTTAGTTAGAGGTTGGGTTAGTTAGAGGTTAGGTTGGGTTAGTTAGAGGTTAGGTTAGTTAGAGGTTAGGTTAGATTAGTTAGAGGTTAGGTTAGTTAGGTTAGGTTAGAGGTTAGGTTAGTTAGAGGTTAGGTTAGGTTAGTTAGAGGTTAGGTTAGTTAGAGGTTAGGTTAGGTTAGAGGTTAGGTTAGGTTAGTTAGATGTTAGATTAGTTAGAGGTTAGGTTAGATTAGTTAGAGGTTAGGTTAGTTAGAGGTTTTCTATGTATGACTCACCCTTTCTCACCCTGACTAAACCGGTCTAACACGCTATCTCAGTCTGGCTGTATGTCTGACCCAAGGTGCTGGGGAGACCAGTTATCAGGGAGACCAGTTATCAGGGAGACCAGGGAGAAGGCCAGCATCCCGGAGTCGCCTCTTCACTGTTGACATTGAGACTGGTGTTTTGTGGGTACTATTTAATGAAGCTGCCAGTTGAGGACTTGTGAGGCGTCTGTTTCTCAAAACTAGACACTCTAATGTACTTGTCCTCTTGCTCAGTTGCGCACCGGGGCCTCCCACCCCTCTTTCTATTCTGGTTAGGGACAGTTTGCTCTGTTTTGTGAAGGGAGTAGTACACAGCGTTGTACGAGATCTTCAGTTTCTTGGCAATTTCTCGCATGGAATAGCCTTCTTTCTCAGAACAAGAATAGACTGACGAGTTTCAGAAGAAAGTTATTTGTTTCTGGACATTTTGAGCCTGTAATCGAACCCACAAATGCTGATGCTCCAGATACTCAACTAGTCTAAAGAAAGCCAGTTTTATTGATTCTTTAATCAGAACAACAGTTTTCAGCTGTGCTAACAGAATTGAAAAAGGGTTTTCTAATGATCAATTAGCCTTTTAAAATGATCAACTTGGATTAGCTAACACAACGTGCCATTGGAACACAGGAGTGATGGTTGCTGATAATGGGCCTCTGTACGCCTATGTAGATTACCATTAAAAATCAGCCGTTTCCAGCTACAATAGTCATTTACAACATTAACAATGTCTACACTGTATTTCTGATCAATTTGATGTGATTTTAATGGACAAAAAAAATGGCTTTTCTTTCAAAAACAAGGTAATTTCTCAGTGACTCCAAACTTTTGAACGGTAGTGTATATGTGTGTGTATATGTGTATATATATATATATATATATCCTCTACTGACCCCTGCGCTGTCTGTCTTTCAGATGGAAGATGTGATCGATGGCATCATCAGTTTTGAATCCGGTCTCAACGATGAGTTCTTTCAGTTGATGGACCCTGGTCTACAGCTAGCCAACACGGTAGGTATCCTTCTGTAAGTTGATGGACTCTGGTCTACAGCTAGCCAACACGGTAGGTATCCTTCTGTAAGTTGATGGACTCTGGTCTACAGCTAGCCAACACGGTAGGTATCCTTCTGTAAGTTGATGGACTCTGGTCTACAGCTAGCCAGCACGGTAGGTATCCTTCTGTAAGTTGATGGACTCTGGTCTACAGCTAGCCAACACGGTAGGTATCCTTCTGTAAGTTGATGGACTCTGGTCTACAGCTAGCCAACACGGTAGGTATCCTTCTGTAAGTTGATGGACTCTGGTCTACAGCTAGCCAACACGGTAGGTATCCTTCTGTAAGTTGATGGACTCTGGACTACAGCTAGCCAACACGGTACGTATCCTTCTGTAAGTTGATGGACTCTGGTCTACAGCTAGCCAACACGGTAGGTATCCTTCTGTAAGTTGATGGACTCTGGTCTACAGCTAGCCAACACGGTAGGTATCCTTCTGTAAGTTGATGGACTCTGGTCTACAGCTAGCCAACACGGTAGGTATCCTTCTGTAAGTTGATGGACTCTGGTCTACAGCTAGCCAACACGGTAGGTATCCTTCTGTAAGTTGATGGACTCTGGTCTACAGCTAGCCAACACGGTAGGTATCCTTCTGTAAGTTGATGGACTCTGGTCTACAGCTAGCCAACACGGTACGTATCCTTCTGTAAGTTGATGGACTCTGGTCTACAGCTAGCCAACACGGTAGGTATCCTTCTGTAAGTTGATGGACTCTGGTCTACAGCTAGCCAACACGGTAGGTATCCTTCTGTAAGTTGATGGACTCTGGTCTACAGCTAGCCAACACGGTAGGTAGCAAAATATCATACCAACAACATATGACAATGCATTCACTCCTGGAGATGAATGAATCATCTGTTGGCCCACTTCTTCAAGTGAAACACACATAGTAAGCCTTCTTGTAGATTGCTATCGCAGCAAGCAGTTAATAATGGAATCCTCTTCTCTCCTTCACTGAAAGTTGACCCTCGCTCTTATTGGCTTATCAACACATTGATAGCTGCATCTCTGTTTGTCTGTCATTGATTTGTTTTTTGTTTTTTTGGGGGGGGGCAGTTGAATGTCTATTCCGAGACAGTGGAATCCAGTCTCGCTGTGAGAGTAAACACACTTGTGACAGATGGCTAACAGTAGCCAGGACAGGGCTAGAGGAGCAGGCCAGGGTTACAGTAGGGCAGGGTGGGGTCAGCATGGTGCAGGAGGATAGGGAGGGGGGCTGCCTGGGTGTAGAATGCTGATAGCTTAACTGTGAAGAATGTGGAGAGAGTTGGCCAACTAAGAAGACTAAAGGTTAGCTAACAGTGGACTGGAGAGAAAGAGAGGAGAGGTGTTTTTTTTCTCCTCCTGAACATGTTTCCCCATTTCTCAACCGCCTGTTCTGAGAGAAAGGGGAAGCGACTGAGTGTGAGAGCAGTTTGGTTCGGCAGGAGAAAGATGAGGATACTGGTTGTTCTGCAGGAGCAGCAGCAGCATGATGATAACAAAATAAACAAGATGATTGAGGTAAACTAAAGTATTGTTGTTCTGTGGAATTTGTTTGTAGTTAGATGAGATAAGAGGTTTTTTTTTTAAAGTTTGTTTGGATTTGCTTAGGTTTTACATTCTCACTGAATTGATTTTGACATTGTAGCTGTCTAAAGGGTCTATCTTAACTTGAAACTGAGATATAGACATGCTAACAACGTGGTTATTACTGTATTCTGTTAATGAAACTGAGATATAGACATCCTAACAACGTGGTTATTACTGTATTCTGTTAATGAAACTGAGATATAGACATGCTAACAATGTGGTTATTACTGTATTCTGTTAATGAAACTGAGATATAGACATGCTAACAACGTGGTTATTACTGTATTCTGTTAATGAAACTGAGATATAGACATGCTAACAACGTGGTTATTACTGTATTCTGTTAATGAAACTGAGATATGGACATGCTAACAACGTGGTTATTACTGTATTCTGTTAATGAAACTGAGATATAGACATGCTAACAACGTGGTTATTACTGTATTATGTTAATGAAACTGAGATATAGACATGCTAACAACGTGGTTATTACTGTATTCTGTTAATGAAACTGAGATATGGACATGCTAACAACGTGGTTATTACTGTATTCTGTTAATGAAACTGAGATATAGACATGCTAACAACGTGGTTATTACTGTATTCTGTTAATGAAACTGAGATATAGTCATGCTAACAACGTGGTTATTACTGTATTCTGTTAATGAAACTGAGATATAGACATGCTAACAACGTGGTTATTACTGTATTCTGTTAATGAAACTGAGATATAGTCATGCTAGCAACGTGGTTATTACTGTATTCTGTTAATGAAACTGAGATATAGTCATGCTAACAACGTGGTTATTACTGTATTCTGTTAATGAAACTGAGATATAGACATGCTAACAACGTGGTTATTACTGTATTCTGTTAATGAAACTGAGATATAGTCATGCTAGCAACGTGGTTATTACTGTATTCTGTTAATGAAACTGAGATATAGACATGCTAACAACGTGGTTATTACTGTATTCTGTTAATGAAACTGAGATATAGACATGCTAACAACGTGGTTATTACTGTATTCTGTTAATGAAACTGATATAGACATGCTAACAACGTGGTTATTACTGTATTCTGTTAATGAAACTGAGATATAGACATGCTAGCAATGTGGTTATTACTGTATTCTGTTAATGAAACTGAGATATAGACATGCTAACAATGTGGTTATTACTGTATTTTGTTAATGAAACTGAGATATAGACATGCTAACAACGTGGTTATTACTGTATTCTGTTAATGAAACAGATATAGACATGCTAACAACGTGGTTATTACTGTATTCTGTTGATGAAACTGAGATATAGACATGCTAACAACGTGGTTATTACTGTATTATGTTAATGAAACTGAGATATAGACATGCTAACAACGTGGTTATTACTGTATTCTGTTAATGAAACCGAGATATAGACATGCTAACAACGAGGTTATTACTGTATTCTGTTAATGAAACTGAGATATAGACATGCTAACAACGTGGTTATTACTGTATTCTGTTAATGAAACTGAGATATAGACATGCTAACAACGTGGTTATTACTCTATTCTGTTAATGAAACTGAGATATAGACATGCTAGCAATGTGGTTATTACTGTATTCTGTTAATGAAACTGAGATATAGACATGCTAACAATGTGGTTGTTACTGTATTCTGTTAATGAAACTGAGATATAGACATGCTAACAACGTGGTTATTACTGTATTCTGTTAATGAAACTGAGATATAGACATGCTAACAACGTGGTTATTACTGTATTCTGTTAATGAAACTGAGATATAGACATGCTAACAATGTGGTTATTACTGTATTCTGTTAATGAAACTGAGATATAGACATGCTAACAACGTGGTTATTACTGTATTCTGATAATGAAACTGAGATATAGACATGCTAACAATGTGGTTATTACTGTATTCTGTTGATCCTGTTGTGAATAGTAAATAATGTTGGTCATATTGACAGGTGCCTGTTAAACAGTTAGCACACTCTGCACGGCGCCTGTTAAACTGTTAGCACACTCTGCATGGTGCCTGTTAAACTGTTAGCACACTCTGCACGGTGCCTGTTAAACTGTTAGCACTCTGCACAGTGCCTGTTAAACTGTTAGCACACTCTGCACGGTGCCTGTTAAACAGTTAGCACACTCTGCACGGTGCCTGTTAAACTGTTAGCACACTCTGCACGGTGCCTGTTAAACAGTTAGCACACTCTGCACGGTGCCTGTTAAACTGTTAGCACACTCTGCGTAGCGCCTGTTAAACAGTTAGCACACTCTGCACGGTGCCTGTTAAACTGTTAGCACACTCTGCACGGTGCCTGTTAAACTGTTAGCACACTCTGCACGGTGCCTGTTAAACTGTTAGCACTCTGCACGGTGCCTGTTAAACTGTTAGCACTCTGCACAGTGCCTGTTAAACTGTTAGCACACTCTGCACGGTGCCTGTTAAACTGTTAGCACACTCTGCGCGGAGCCTGTTAAACTGTTAGCACACTCTGCGCGGAGCCTGTTAAACTGTTAGCACTCTGCGCGGAGCCTGTTAAACTGTTAGCACACTCTGCGCGGAGCTGTTAGCACACTCTGCGCGGAGCCTGTTAAACTGTTAGCACACTCTGCGCGGAGCTGTTAGCACACTGCGCGGAGCCTGTTAAACTGTTAGCACACTCTGCGCGGAGCCTGTTAAACTGTTAGCACTCTGCGCGGAGCCTGTTAAACTGTTAGCACACTCTGCGCGGAGCTGTTAGCACACTCTGCGCGGAGCCTGTTAAACTGTTAGCACACTCTGCGCGGAGCTGTTAGCACACTGCGCGGAGCCTGTTAAACAGTTAGCACACTCTATTAAACACAGTATTAATTAAACACAGTATTTATTAAACACAGTATTTATTAAACACAGTATATATTAAACACAGTATTTATTAAACACAGTATTTATTAAACACAGTATTTATTAAACACAGTATTTATTAAACACAGTATTTATTAAACACAGTATTTATTAAACACAGTATATATTAAACACAGTATTTATTAAACACAGTATTTATTAAACATAGTATTTATTAAACACAGTATTTATTAAACACAGTATTTATTAAACACAGTATTTATTAACACACAGTATATATTAAACACAGTATTTATTAAACACAGTATTTATTAAAATGACGGCTTTCTATGTTTTCTACATTGATTTATTTGAATGTTTTTCCTATGGTATGTTAATACTCTGTAAGCATGGCCACAGTGGGGACAATGGGCAAAGAGGAAGGAGTTTTAAAGAAACATAGATAGATATATTTAAAGATTTGTGTCATGTCCATCCATGGAGTTCTGTTTTTTTCTATGACTCCCAAAGTATTGTTCACATTGTGAGTTGAGTTTTTAGTTTTTCCTTCTGTCTTTTCAGATTTACTGTTATTTTGTTTGTACATTTAGTGATTTATACCGGTCAGTGGTTGCTTTCTGGTTGTGCTGTTTTGGATGAATGAATGAGTATCTATTTGATTAGAGGTTGAAGCCTGTCCACTGGGCAGAGAGAGAGGTGAGAGATCATGACCGTGTTATACCTTGGCTAGGGTTGCAAAAAAAGTCCAGTAACTTTCCCCCCAAAATTCTTCTGTTTTTTATTTTCTTCCAGAAATCCTGGTTGGATGGTTCCAGATTTCCTCTTTATTCCCTCCTGATTCCAGGAATCTATTTTCCAACCAGGATTTCTGCAGAACCAGGGGAATTTGAGGAAAGATACCAGAATTTTGCGAATCCGAACCTCATCTGATATGTAGACATTAGACGGAGTCTGGAATTCACATGATCAACGTTCCAGGGAAGTTATCACTGGAGTTATGTTTTAATATGTTGAGACTCCGAGACTTCTGACATCAAAGCACATTCTGTTGTCACTGCTTTCTGCTTCTGCTTGGATGAGGGCGGAAGTAGACCGAGTACTACATTTGGGAAGTTGTTGATGACCTCGAAAAGCTGTTGTATCGTTGTTGTTGTTTACACCTTATGAGTGGTGTTGTTGTTGTTTACACCTTATGAGTTGTTGTTGTTGTTTACACCTTATGAGTTGCTGTTGTTGTTTACACCTTATGAGTTGCTGTTGTTGTTGTTTACACCTTATGAGTTGCTGTTGTTGTTTACACCTTATGAGTTGCTGTTGTTGTTGTTTACACCTTATGAGTGTTGTTGTTGTTGTTTACACCTTATGAGTGTTGTTTACACCTTATGAGTGTTGTTGTTGTTTACACCTGATGAGTTGCTGTTGTTGTTGTTGTTTACACCTTATGAGTTGCTGTTGTTGTTGTTGTTTACACCTTATGAGTTGCTGTTGTTGTTGTTTACACCTTATGAGTGTTTGTTGTTGTTGTTTACACCTTATGAGTGTTGTTGTTGTTTACACCTTATGAGTGTTTGTTGTTGTTGTTTACACCTTATGAGTGTTGTTGTTGTTTACACCTTATGAGTGTTGTTGTTTACACCTTATGAGTGTTGTTGTTGTTTACACCTTATGAGTGTTGTTGTTGTTTACACCTTATGAGTGTTGTTGTTGTTGTTGTTTACACCTTATGAGTGTTGTTGTTGTTTACACCTTATGAGTGTTGTTGTTGTTGTTTACACCTTATGAGTGTTGTTGTTTACACCTTATGAGTGTTGTTGTTGTTGTGTGTATGCAGCTGCCGGTGTCAGTGAACATGCTGGATGTGTTCAGCAGTGGAGGGATGGCTGCTCCTACCATCACCGTCTCCAACTCCTGTCCTGCTGACCTGCACACCATCAAGACTGAGTTAACTGGTACCGGTAAATAATTCCTCTCTCAGTCACCTTTATCCTTCAGTACCCCCTCTCGCTCATATCTCTATCTTTCTCTTGTCTGCCTGGTCTCTAAATCACACTCAATCCCTAGCTGTTTCTGAACTGTCTCTATCTCTCTATATTTCTCCCTGTGTCTCAACTTTCTGCCTTTCTCTTACGCTGTCTCTCTCTCTCTTACTCTCTCTTTCTGTCTCTGTCGCTCTCTTACGCTGTCTCTCTTACTCGGTCTGTCTTTCTCTTACTCGGTCTATCGCTCTCTTACTCTCTCTTTCTGTCTCTGTCGCTCTCTTACTCTGTCTTTCTCTCTATTTCTCTACTTCTCCCTGTCTCTCAACTTTCTGCCTGTCTATCTCTTACTCTGTCTATCTCTCTCTTACTCGGTCTATCTCTCTCTTATAGGGTCTGTCTTTCTCTCTAACTCGATCTCTCGCTCTGTATCTGTATCTCTCTCCCTCCCCCATCTTGCTCTCTCGCTCTCATTCTCTCTCTCTATTTTTCTCTCTCTTTAAAGTTCTTACTCAGCATTGCTCACCCAGACTTCCCCTGTCCAGTCAGTCAGTCACAACTAGAACTATCAGTCCTCGTCCATATGTTTCTCAATATAAACCTCTGCCTCAGCCTTAGAGCCATAGTCATGTTTCTCAATATAAACCTCTGCCTCAGCCTTAGAGCCATAGTCATGTTTCTCAATATAAACCTCTGCCTCAGCCTTAGAGCCATAGTAATGTTTCTCAATATAAACCTCTGCCTCAGCCTTAGAGCCATAGTCATGTTTCTCAATATAAAGCTCTGCCTCAGCCTTCCGCTCAGTCATTCCCTCTTCCTAGTTCATCTCTGGTAATATAGACTGAGTGTACGAAACAATAGGAACGAACACCTGCTCTTTCCATAACATCAAATCAAATCAAGCTTTATTTACACAGCACATTTCAGACAGGGAATGCTTTCAGACCATGTGCTTTACAGGGGAAAAAATAAAAATAAAAACAATGAAAATAAAAAATGAAATATTTACTACACAATAAACATAAGAGGATAAAAAAGGAAAAGTAGAGTTAAAAAGGTGTGTTTTAAGATCTCTTTTAAATATGTCCACAGTTTCAGCCCCCTCAGGTTCTCTGGCTGGGAGCATAATAACTAAAGGCTGGGGGCATAGTAACTAAAGGCTGGGGGTATAGTAACTAAAGGCTGGGGGCATAGTAACTAAAGGCTGGGGGCATAGTAACTAAAGGCTGGGGGCATAGTAACTAAAGGCTGTCTCTCCATGCCTCTTGGTCCCCCTCAGGTTCTCTAGCAGGCTATTCCAGAGGCTGGGGGTATAGTAACTAAAGACTGGGGTAATAGTAACTAAAGGCTGGGGGCATAGTAACTAAAGGCTGGGGGCATAGTAACTAAAGGCTGGGGGCATAGTAACTAAAGACTGGGGTAATAGTAACTAAAGGCTGGGAGCATAGTAACTAAAGGCTGGGAGCATAGTAACTACAGGCTGGGAGCATAGTAACTACAGGCTGGGGGCATAGTAACTAAAGACTGGGGTAATAGTAACTAAAGGCTGGGAGCATAGTAACTACAGGCTGGGAGCATAGTAACTACAGGCTGGGGGCATAGTAACTAAAGGCTGGGGACATAGTAACTAAAGGCTGGGGGCATAGTAACTAAAGGCTGGGGGCATAGTAACTAAAGGCTGGGGGCATAGTAACTAAAGGCTGGGGGCATAGTAACTAAAGGCTGGGGGCATAGTAACTAAAGGCTGGGGGCATAGTAACTAGAGGCTGGGAGCATAGTAACTAAAGGCTGGGGGCATAGTAACTAAAGGCTGGGAGCATAGTAACTACAGGCTGGGGGCATAGTAACTAAAGGCTGAGGTAATAGTAACTAAAGGCTGGGGGCATAGTAACTAAAGGCTGGGAGCATAGTAACTAAAGGCTGGGGGCATAGTAACTAAAGGCTGGGGGCATACTAAAGGCTGGGGACATAGGAACTAAAGGCTGGGAGCATAGTAACTAAAGGCTGGGGGCATAGTAACTAAAGGCTGGGGGCATAGTAACTAAAGGCTGGGGGCATAGTAACTAAAAGCTGGGAGCATAGTAACTAAAGGCTGGGGGCATAGTAACTAAAGGCTGGGGACATAGTAACTAAAGGCTGGGGGCATAGTAACTAAAGGCTGGGGGCATAGTAACTAAAGGCTGGGGGCATAGTAACTAAAGGCTGAGGTAATAGTAACTAAAGGCTGGGGGCATAGTAACTAAAGGCTGGGGGCATAGTAACTAAAGGCTGAGGTAATAGTAACTAAAGGCTGGGGGCATAGTAACTAAAGGCTGGGGGCATAGTAACTAAAGGCTGGGAGCATAGTAACTAAAGGCTGGGGGCATAGTAACTAAAGGCTGGGGACATAGTAACTAAAGGCTGGGGGCATAGTAACTAAAGGCTGGGGGCATAGTAACTAAAGGCTGGGGGCATAGTAACTAAAGGCTGAGGTAATAGTAACTAAAGGCTGGGGGCATAGTAACTAAAGGCTGTCTCTCCATGCCTCTTGGTCCTAGGCTTTGGGATAGTTAAAAGGCTGCCTCTCCATGCCTCTTGGTCCTAGGCTGTCTCTCCATGCCTCTTGGTCCTAGGCTGTCTCTCCATGCCTCTTGGTCCTAGGCTGTCTCTCCATGCCTCTTGGTCCTTGGCTTTGGGATAGTTAAAAGGCTGCCTCTCCATGCCTCTTGGTCCTGGGCTTTGGGATAGTTATAAGGCTGTCTCTCCATGCCTCTTGGTCCCAGGCTTTGGGATAGTTAAAAGGCTGTCTCTCCATGTCTATTGGTCCTAGGCTGTCTCTCCATGCCTCTTGGTCCTGGGCTTTGGGATAGGTAAAAGGCTGTCTCTCCATGCCTCTTGGTCCCGGGCTTTGGGATAGTTATAAGGCTGTCTCTCCATGCCTCCTGGTCCTAGGCTTTGGGAGAGTTAAAAGGCTGCCTCTCCATGCCTCTTGGTCCTGGGCTTTGGGATAGGAAAAAGGCTGTCTCTCCATGCCTCTTGGTCCTGGGCTTTGAGATTGTTAAAAGTCTGCCTCTCCATGCCTCTTGGTCCTGGGCTTTGGGATAGTTATAAGGCTGCCTCTCCATGCCTCTTGGTCCTAGGCTTTGGGAGAGTTAAAAGGCCAGAGAACCTGAGGGACCTACTGGGTACATAACTTAAAGCATGTCTGACGTGTTGGGGTGCACAATCAATTTAAAAACCAATAGAAGAATCTTTCAAATTAATGCTAAAACTCACAGGCAGGCAAGGCAGTGTAGAGAACTTAACACCAGTGTGATGTGTGCTCTCTGTCTGGTCTTGGGTCAGTACCCGTGCTGCAGCATTCTGTATGTTATGCAGTTGACCAATGGCTTTCTTGGGTAAACCAGACAAGAGAGCATTACAGTAGTCAAGCCTGCTTGTAATAAAAGCATGGATGAGTCTCTCTGTATCAGCCTGAGAGAGAAACCTTGGCACTGTTCCTCAGGTGGTAAAAAGCCTTTTCACATAATGAGAAAATGAAAAAAGTTTTTTAGAAATGATTGCAAATGTATTAAAAATAAAAACGAATACGGTATTTATGTAAGTATTCAGAGCTTTTGCTATGAGACTAGAAATTGAGCTCCGGTGCATCCTTTTTCCATAGATCATCTTTGAGATGTTTCTACAACTTGATTGGAGTCCACCTGTGGTAAATTCAATTGATTGGACATGATTTGGAAAGGCACACACCTGTCTATATAAGGTCCCACAATTGACAGTGAATGTCAGAGAAAAAAAACGAAGCCATGAGGTCGAAGTTATTGTCCGTAGAGCTCCGAGACAGGATTGTGTCGAGGCACAGATCTGGAGAAGGGTGCCAAAACATTTCCGCAGCATTGAAGGTCCCCAAGAATACAGTGGCCTCATCATTCTTTAATGGAAGAAGTTTGGAACCACCAAGACTCTTCCTAGAAACCTGGCACCAACCCTACGGTGAAGCATGGCGGTGGCAGCATCCTGCTGTGGGGATGTTTTTCAGCGGCAGGGACTGAGAGACTAGTCAGGATCGAGGAAAGGATGAATGGAGCAAAGTACAGAGAGATCCTTGATGAAAACCTGCTCTCACGACCTCAGACTGGGGTGAAGGTTCACCTTCCAACAGGACAACGACCCTAAGCACACAGCCAAGACAATGCAGGAGTGGCTTCAGGAAAAGTCTCTAAATGTCCATGAGTGTCCCAGCCAGAGCCCTGGACTTGAATCCGATCGAGCATCTCTGGAGGGACCTGAAAATAGCTGTGCAGCGACGCTCCCCATCCACCCTGACAGAGCTTGAGGGGATCTGCAGAGAAGAATGGGAGAAACTCTCCAAATACAGGTGTGCCAAGCTTCTAGCAACATACCCAAGAAGACATGAGGCTGTAATCGCTGCCAAAGGTGCTTCAACAAAGTACTGAGTAAAGGGTCTGAATACTTATGTAAATGTGATATTTTTTTTTTATTCTAAAAACCTGTTTTTACTTTGTCATTATGGGGTATTGTGTGTAGATAGATGAGGGGGGGAAAAACAATTTAATACATTTTAGAATAAGGTGGTAACGCAACAAAAAGTCAAAGGGTCTGACTACTTTCCGGGTTGCAGTGTATAGAAATGTAGTGTATAGAAGCTGAACAGAATCAAACCTTGTGGAATGTCCCGCGATATTTATCTTCTCTGAGTTAAAAAACTATTGACTGGTTCAATAGGTCCTAAATCGATTTAGAAATAGACCCGGAGAGGCCAACCCACCTCTCCAGTCTGTCCAGAAGGACATCATGGTCACCAGTGTCGAATGCAGCGCTTAAGAGTACAAGGACAGAGAGCTGTTTGGCATCTGTGTTGGCTCTAAAGCCATTTGCCACTTTAACTAAGGCTGTCTCTGTGCTGTGGTGGGCACAAAAACCTAATTAGAATTTTTCTTAAATACAGTAGGCTCTTCAAAAATAATTTACGTGTTTGAAAACCAATTTCTCCAGGATTTTGCTTAAAAGTGGAAGGTTGGAGATTGTCAGGAAAAAATCTGAAAATTGCTATGAGCTGAAGAATCGAAATGACTTTCCTTCAGAAGGGGTTTCTCCATAGCAGTTTTTAGTGATGTGGGGAAAGTGCCTGTGAACAGGAAGAGATTAACAATAGCTTGCACTTCTTCAGATATGCAATTAAAAACTGTTTTGAAGAAGGTGGTGGGGATAGGATGGAGAAGGCAGGTAGAAGGCTTAAGTTGTGATATCCCTTTCCTGAGCATGTCTGTGTCAACCAGGGAAAATACATCCATAGAGCCATTGTGTGGTAGGCCAGTGTAACAGTATAGCTTCCGTCCCTCTCCTCGCCCCTACCTGGGCTCAAACCAGGGACTCTCTGCATATATCAACAACTGACACCCACGAAGCATCGTTACCCATCGCTCCACAAAAGCCACGGCCCCTGCAGAGCAAGGGGAACCACTACTTCAAGGTCTCAGAGCAAGTGACGTCACCGATTGAATCTCTATTAGCGCGCACCACCGCTATCTAAGCTAGCCATTTCACATCGGCTACACCAGCACCACCGCTAACTAAGCTAGCCGTTTCACATCCGTTACACCAGCACCACCGCTATCTAAGCTAGCCGTTTCACATCCGTTACACCAGCACCACCGCTAACTAAGCTAGCCGTTTCACATCCGTTACACCAGCACCACCGCTAACTAAGCTAGCCGTTTCACATCCGTTACACCAGCACCACCGCTATCTAAGCTAGCCGTTTCACATCCGTTACACCAGCACCACCGCTATCTAAGCTAGCCGTTTCACATCCGTTACACCAGCACCACCGCTAACTAAGCTAGCCGTTTCACATCCGTTACACCAGCACCACCGCTAACTAAGCTAGCCGTTTCACATCCGTTACACCAGCACCACCGCTATCTAAGCTAGCCGTTTCACATCCGTTACACCAGCACCACCGCTAACTAAGCTAGCCGTTTCACATCCGTTACACCAGCACCACCGCTAACTAAGCTAGCCGTTTCACATCGGCTACACTGGGGCTCACATCATCAAGCTTCTCATCAGGTCTTGACTGATACCCAGCCTTGTGTTGTTTATCTTATCTCTGAAATATGCCACAAATTAACCACATGGGTTTGCGGGGGTAGGATCTACGGTGGAGAAGAGCACTCTCTAAAGACTCTGATCAATAGTGATCAAGTTAGTAAAAATTAGCCCGTCTGGCATTTCTAATGGCCTTGTCACATACGCCAAGTTGCTCTCTCAGAATATCATAATGGACCTGCAACTTTTGATCTTCCGCTCTCCCTTTTTCTGCAATTTCTCTTAAATATAAATGTTTTATTTAACTTTATTTTATTTTTTATTTTTTTATTTTTTTATATATATATTTAAAAAAAAACATTTTACCCCTTTTTCTCCCCAATTTCGTGGTATCCAATTGTTGTAGTAGCTACTATCTTGTCTCATCGCTACAACTCCCGTACGGGCTCGGGAGAGACGAAGGTTGAAAGTCATGCGTCCTCCGATACACAACCCAACCAGCCGTACTGCTTCTTAACACAGCGCTCATCCAACCTGGAGGCCAGCCGCACCAATGTGTCGGAGGAAACACCGTGCACCTGGCCACCTTGGTTAGCGCACACTGCGCCCAGCCCGCCACAGGAGTCGCTGGGCGGGAGCCCAATTGATTCGTTTCCTCACTCATCCAAGGGGCTCTTCATTTGGATGTGGCCTTTTTTCAACTTTACTGGCATTGACATAGACGGACCAGGTGTATCCGGAAAGAGGGGGGAGGGGGGGGTGTTCCTAATGTTTTGTACACTCAGTATATACAGTGCCTTGCGAAAATATTCGGCCCCCTTGAACTTTGCGACCTTTTGCCACATTTCAGGCTTCAAACATAAAGATATAAAACTGTATTTTTTTGTGAAGAATCAACAACAAGTGGGACACAATCATGAAGTGGAACGACATTTATTGGATATTTCAAATTTTTTTAACAAATCAAAAACTGAAAAATTGGGTGTGCAAAATTATTCAGCCCCCTTAAGTTAATACTTTGTAGCGCCACCTTTTGCTGCGATTACAGCTGTAAGTCGCTTGGGGTATGTCTCTATCAGTTTTGCACATCGAGAGACTGACATTTTTTCCCATTCCTCCTTGCAAAACAGCTCGAGCTCAGTGAGGTTGGATGGAGAGCATTTGTGAACAGCAGTTTTCAGTTCTTTCCACAGATTCTCGATTGGATTCAGGTCTGGACTTTGACTTGGCCATTCTAACACCTGGATATGTTTATTTTTGAACCATTCCATTGTAGATTTTGCTTTATGTTTTGGATCATTGTCTTGTTGGAAGACAAATCTCCGTCCCAGTCTCAGGTCTTTTGCAGACTGCATCAGGTTTTCTTCCAGAATGGTCCTGTATTTGGCTCCATCCATCTTCCCATCAATTTTAACCATCTTCCCTGTCCCTGCTGAAGAAAAGCAGGCCCAAACCATGATGCTGTCACCACCATGTTTGACAGTGGGGATGGTGTGTTCAGCTGTGTTGCTTTTATGCCAAACATAACGTTTTGCATTGTTGCCAAAAAGTTCAATTTTGGTTTCATCTGACCAGAGCACCTTCTTCCACATGTTTGGTGTGTCTCCCAGGTGGCTTGTGGCAAACTTTAAACAACACTTTTTATGGATATCTTTAAGAAATGGCTTTCTTCTTGCCACTCTTCCATAAAGGCCAGATTTGTGCAATATACGACTGATTGTTGTCCTATGGACAGAGTCTCCCACCTCAGCTGTAGATCTCTGCAGTTCATTCAGAGTGATCATGGGCCTCTTGGCTGCATCTCTGATCAGTCTTCTCCTTGTATGAGCTGAAAGTTTAGAGGGACGGCCAGGTCTTGGTAGATTTGCAGTGGTCTGATACTCCTTCCATTTCAATATTATCGCTTGCACAGTGCTCCTTGGGATGTTTAAAGCTTGGGAAATCTTTTTGTATCCAAATCCGTCTTTAAACTTCTTTACAACAGTATCTCGGACCTGCCTGGTGTGTTCCTTGTTCTTCATGATGCTCTCTGCGCTTTTAACGGACCTCTGAGATTATCACAGTGCAGGTGCATTTATACGGAGACTTGATTACACACAGGTGGATTGTATTTATCATCATTAGTCATTTAGGTCAACATTGGATCATTCAGAGATCCTCACTGAACTTCTGGAGAGAGTTTGCTGCACTGAAAGTAAAGGGGCTGAATAATTTTGCACGCCCAAGTTTTCAGTTTTTGATTTGTTAAAAAAGTTTGAAACATCCAATAAATGTCGTTCCACTTCATGATTGTGTCCCACTTGTTGTTGATTCTTCACAAAAAAATACAGTTTTATATCTTTATGTTTGAAGCCTGAAATGTGGCAAAAGGTCGCAAAGTTCAAGGGGGCCGAATACTTTCGCAAGGCACTGTATATAATATCACCAGTACTACACACACCGACGTGTCTATATGACTTGCATGTTTTTGTTATTTTAAAACATTCTAAACATGCATAAAGTAATGAATTAATGAATTTTTTTTATTTTTTTTTATTTCTCTTTGTATTTTATGCTTCAAGATGTCTTCCTCATTAACTTCCAATATGAAATGTATCTTCTAGTGGTGGAGGCTAAAGCTATGATGAAGGAGCGACAGAAAAAGGACAATCATAACCAGAGTGAGTATAGACTAATACTTTACTGCCAATGGGTATGTTAAATGTATTTTATTACTGTAACGGCTTTCATATAGTGAAGGAGAGTCGGACCAAACTGCAGCGTGTAGATTGCGATCCATGTTTATTTAAACACACGACTAAACACAAACACTACAAAACAATAAACGAAACGAAAACCGAAAACAGCCTAATACTCGTGCACATAAACACATACTTGTGTCAACTAACATCAAACAAGGACATCAAGACACTCAGGACAATCACCCACGACAAACTCAAAGAATATGGCTGCCTAAATATGGTTCCCAATCAGAGACAACGATAAACACCTGCCTCTGATTGAGAACCACTCCAGACAGCCATAGACTTTGCTAGATAACCCCACTAGCTACAATCCCAATACATACACACCAAAACCCCAGGACAAAACACACCACAATACAAAAAACCCGATGCCACACCCTGGCCTGACCCAATACATGAAGAAAAACACAAAATACTTAGACCAGGGCGTGACAATTACGTCTAACATTTTTAACAGCACCTTGGTGATAATGTTGACATGTTACGATTCTTCTCCTAGTTGAGAGACGGAGGAGGTTCAACATCAACGATCGCATCAAGGAACTGGGAGCTCTCATCCCCAAATCTAGTGACCCGTGAGTTCCTATGGACAGAAATTAACCCTATTCTTTAGTTACCCTAACCCAAATCTAGTGACCCCGTGAGTTCCTATGGACAGAAATGAACCCTAACCCTTAGTTACCCTAACCCAAATCTAGTGACCCGTGAGTTCCTATGGACAGAAATGAACCCTAACCCTTAGTTACCCTAACCCAAATCTAGTGACCCGTGAGTTCCTATGGACAGAAATTACCCCTGACCCTTAGTTATCCAAACCTAGTGACCTGTGAGTTCCTATGGACAGAAATTACTTATAGCAGATAACACATTTGCTGTTCTCAAGTGCATGATTATTCAATCATGACAGACTGTAGATTGAACAACCTATATAGATTACCTATAGGTGCTTAAACCGTTAACTGCAACGCCACTGTGCCATTCTCCTCAATGCCCCCCCCCCCCGCTACTATTCGTATTTAATCACCTCGCTGTTCCTTTCTCCTCACTGACCCCCCCTGCTACAACATAGTATCTAATCATGCCGCTGTTCCTTTCTCCTCACTGACCCCCCCCTGCTACAACATAGTATCTAATCATGCCGCTGTTCCTTTCTCCTCACTGACCCCCCCTGCTACAACATAGTATCTAATCATGCCGCTGTTCCTTTCTCCTCACTGACCCCCCCCTGCTACAACATAGTATCTAATCATGCCGCTGTTCCTTTCTCCTCACTGACCCCCCCTGCTACAATATAGTATCTAATCATGCCGCTGTTCCTTTCTCCTCACTGACCCCCCCCTGCTACAACATAGTATCTAATCATGCCGCTGTTCCTTTCTCCTCACTGACCCCCCTGCTACGGAGACAGGGAGACGCGTTGGAACAAGGGCACCATCCTGAAGGCGTCTGTGGACTACATTAGGAGGCTGCAGAAGGAGCAGCAGAGAGCCAAGGAGGTGGAGACCAGACAGAGGAAACTGGAGCACAGCAACCGCAGCCTACTGCTACGTATACAGGTAACACTGACAGTAACCTACTGCTACGTATACAGGTTAGGACAATAAAGTCAAACGGGCAATCAGTATGCTGCAAGGAAGGCTGGTAGTCAATCAGTATGCTACAAGGAAGGCTGGTAGTCAATCAGTATGCTGCAAGGAAGGCTGGTAGTCAATCAGTATGCTACAAGGAAGGCTGGTAGTCAATCAGTATGCTGCAAGGAAGGCTGGTAGTCAATCAGTATGCTGCAAGGAAGGCTGGTAGGCAATCAGTATGCTACAAGGAAGGCTGGTAGTCAATCAGTATGCTGCAAGGAAGGCTGGTAGTCAATCAGTATGCTGCAAGGAAGGCTGGTAGGCAATCAGTATGCTGCAAGGAAGGCTGGTAGTCAATCAGTATGCTACAAGGAAGGCTGGTAGTCAATCAGTATGCTGCAAGGAAGGCTGGTAGTCAATCAGTATGCTGCAAGGAAGGCTGGTAGGCAATCAGTATGCTGCAAGGAAGGATGGTAGTCAATCAGTATGCTGCAAGGAAGGCTGGTAATTACTTACGTGTGATGTTGGAATGATCTTGTTTCATTGGAAGTGCTAGAAGTAAATTGCCTCAGGCGAAATCAATAATCTGTGGCGTTCCCCAGGGCAGTGTGCTAGGGCCTCTACTATTTCTACTGTACATTAATTAAGCTAGCATCTCTCCTGGCCAATAATCTGCGGAAATGTGCAACGCCAAATGCTAATCGTACTCGATAAAACTCAAACTTCCATTAAAACACACATGCAGGGTACTCAATTAAAGCTACACTCGCTGTGAATCTAGCCAACATGTCAGATTTTTAAAATGCTTTTCGGCGAAAGCATGAGAAGCTGTTATCTGATAGCATGCACCCCCCCGCAATACCGGAAAAGACGTAAACAAAAGAATTAGCGTAGCCGGCGCTACACAAAACGCAGAAATAAAATATAAAACATTCATTACCTTTGACGAGCTTCTTTGTTGGCACTCCTATATGTCCCATAAACATCACAATTGGGTCTTTTTTTCGATTAAATCCGTCCATGTATACCCAAAATTTACATTTATATAGCCCGTCTGATCCAGGAAAAAACAGCTTTCCGAAACGCAACGTCATTTTTTTAAATTAAAAAAGTTGCCGATAAACTTTGACAAAACACTTCAAACTACTTTTGTAACCCAACTTTAGGTATTTGTAAACGTTAATAATCGATCAAATTGATCACGGGGCGATCTGTATTCAATAGCTGCTACTCTTGAAATCATGGTCCAAATTGTCTCTTCCAGAAACTTCCGGTGTGTACTGGATGACAGGAAGTGCCTATTACTCATCCCACCAAGGATTCACTTCAAAGTAAATGCCAGTACTGGCGACATCGTGTGGAATATGTAGGAACTGTAAACTGACCGCTATCTATTTTCCCTTGCCATAGACAATACAGAGACTGCTGGATGGATACTTTTATTTATTTTTTGTGAAGAGGTTTTTCTTGGAATTTTGCCTGTTATTCACGTTCTGTTATAGTCACAGACATGATTTAACCCGTTTTAGAAACTTCAGAGTGTTTTCTATCCACACATACTAATCATATGCATATACTATATTCCTGGCATGAGTAGCAGGACGTTGAAATTTTACGCGATTTTTAACAAAATATTGAAAAAATTCAGGGGAGCCTTAAGGCATGAGAATCTATGCATTATCATGAGTAATGCACAGCTAAGGGCTGTTCTTAGGCATGAAGCACATTGTTTTAAAAATGGTCTCATGGACTAAACTGAAGTGTCGACCGTTGTTGTATCTCTCTACAGGAGCTAGAGATGCAGGCCTGCCTCCACGGCCTCTCCACCCCCGCCTCCTCCTCCCAGGGCTCCTCCTCCTCACACCTCAGCCTATCACAATCCCTGGACCCCAGCACGGGCGACGCCCTCTCCAAGACCCTCTTCTCCCTGAGTGGTGGCCCAGGCCTTCAGGCCACCTCCCCCTCCTTTCTGTCTCCACCACCCTCGGCCTCACCGGTTGGCCTGATGAACATGGCTTCTCCTCTGGGCTTCTCTGAGCTGGACGACCCGTCTGCCGCAGCCTTCCACTCCTCCCTGCTACCGGACATGGGTCTTGGGGACATCTTGATGGACCATGGGGGGATAGGATTGTCCCCGGTGTGGGCCCGAGAGCCCCTGCTCTCCTCCATCTCCCCAGGAGTCTCCAAGACCTCCAGCCGCAGGAGCAGCTTCAGCATGGAGGAGGACTTGTGACTTGAGTTAAAGGACCCTACCCCTTACACTGCTAGGCAAGAGCAGCTTCATGCATGGAGGAAAGCCTGTGACTGTTCTCAGTCCAAAACCAACCCCTAGACCAGCATTTCCCACACTCGGTCCTCAGGATCCCAATGGGGTGCACGTTTTGGTTTGTGCCCTAACACTACACTGATTCAAATGATCAAAGCGTTATGGTTAAATTAGTATTTCATTCCACTGTGTAGTGCCAGGGCAAAAACCAAAACGTGCTTCCTTTAGGATCCTGAGGACCGAGTTTGGGAGACCCTTCCCTAGACCCTGGCTCCTAAACCCTGGCTCCTGGACCCTAGCTCCTAGACCCTAGCTCCTAGACCCTGGCTCCTAGACCCTGGCTACTAGACCCTAGCTCCCAGACCCTGGCTCCTAGACCCTGGCTCCTAGACCCTGGCTCCTAGACCCTGGCTCCTAGACCCTAACTCCTAGACCCTAACTCCTAGACCCTGGCTCCTAGACCCTAGACCCTGGCTCCTAGACCCTAGCTCCTAGACCCTGGCTCCTAGACCCTGGCTCCTAGACCCTGGCTCCTAGACCCTAGCTCCTAGACCCTAGCTCCTAGACCCTGGCTCCTAGACCCTGGCTCCCAGACCCTGGCTCCTAGACCCTAACTCCTAGACCCTAGCTCCTAGACCCTAGCTCCTAGACCCTGGCTCCTAGACCGTAGCTCCTAGACCCTAGCTCCTAGACCCTGGCTCCTAGACCCTAGCTTCTAGACCGTAGCTCCTAGACCCTGGCTCCTAGACCCTAGCTCCTAGACCCTGGCTCCTAGACCCTAACTCCTAGACCCTAGCTCCTAGACCCTGGCTCATAGACCGTAGCTCCTAGACCCTGGCTCCTAGACCCTAGCTCCTAGACCCTAGCTCCTAGACCCTGGCTCCTAGACCCTAGCTTCTAGACCGTAGCTCCTAGACCCTGGCTCCTAGACCCTAGCTCCTAGACCCTATCTCCTAGTAATTGTTTAAGACACAAGGTTATTTGTAGATAAGTCAGTCTGCAATGTAGTTCATCTGGAACACGACGTAAGGCCTATCAGAGGACTGGGGTGAAGCATCCACATACTATGCATGGCCCCGTCCATCAATCACAGAGTCGTGGTCAAAGGTCTTAGTTTAGTCTAGGATTTGCAAAATTCCAGTCCCCAGGTTTTCCAAAAATCCTGGCAGTAAGGTTCCAGAATTCCTGGCAGTAAGGTTCCAGAAATCCTGGCAGAAAGATTCCAGAAATCCTGGCAGGAAGGTTCCAGAATTCCTGGCAGTAAGGTTCCAGAAATCCTGGCAGAAAGGTTCCAGAAATCCTGGCAGTAAGGTTCCAGAATTCCTGGCAGGAAGGTTCCAGAAATCCTGGCAGGAAGGTTCCAGAAATCCTGGCAGTAAGGTTCCAGAAATCCTGGCAGGAAGGTTCCAGAAATCCTGGCAGGAAGGTTCCAGAAATCCTGGCAGAAAGGTTCCAGAAATCCTGGCAGTAAGGTTCCAGAATTCCTGGCAGGAAGGTTCCAGAAATCCTGGCAGTAAGGTTCCAGAAATCCTGGCAGTAAGATTCCAAAAATCCTTAAAAAAGGGGTCAAAATGAATTGCAGACTATGTGAGAGTAGATGAAACACGTTAAAATAGACATTAACCTATTTTTATGTCTGTTATTTTCAGGAGTTGTCCATCCCTGGTCTTTATCATAGAAAAGGAAACAGGAGTTGGGGAATATTGTTTCAATGAAACAACAGATGGTGTGTTCAGAAAGCCACAAATATTAAATTAAAAACCATTATTTGTATGTATGTATGATGAGACCTCAGCATTTGTGAAACTCTGCAACAAAAAAAAGGGATGGCATTATATTCTGTGTTGAAACAGCAAGATGAACTGTCTGTGTATCCCGAATAGCAACCTATTCCCTACACGGTGCACATCGGGATACTACTGGAGTGCAGTATACAGGAAATACGGTGCCATTTGGGATACATGATAGTGCAGCACTTTTCATTGGTAGACATGTTGCATGAGTGTTGTGTATGCTTCTAAAGAGTCCCACAGGAAAACCAGTCTGAGCAGCCAGCCATATAGTAGACTAAACAGTTACTGTGTTTGTAGACCCAATGTTCTGTTGTCTTCAACAACAAGACAGTTAAGAGTAGACTAACCCTGAACTTCATCACTTCCTGTTCCTGGCCTGGCTGGGGTCAATTCAGTTCAGGGGTTTAAAAAAAAAACAGAACAGAATGTAATGAGAATGTTTTTTATTTTTTTATTAATGAATTACATTTTTTTCATTCTCTTCTTAGATTTTACAGATTGAAAATGGAATTGACCCCTAACCCTACTGTCAGTCACTAAACTGCAGTAGTTTAGTTGTTATAAGCACTTATAAAGGTGTTATGAGTGCTTATACGCCCCATGTATCTACACTACCAGTCAACAGTTTTAGAACACCGACTCATTCCAGGTTTTTTTTAATTTTATTTTTTACAATTTTCCACATTGTAGAATAATAGTGAAGACATCAAAACTATGAAATAACACATATGTGAATCATGTAGTAATACTACCCCCCCCCCCTCCCTAAAAAAAAAAAACGTGTTAAACAAATCAAAATATATTTTTATATTTGAGATTCTTCAAAGTAGCCACTGGTTTGCCTTGATGACAGCGTTGCTGTGTCCAAACCCTTTTGACTGGTACTGTAAACGGTGTACACATGGGACTCGACAATAATGGAATAAGAACCAGGTCTGTTATGTTGAGATTTTTTTTTGTTGAGGGCTGACATTCTATAGCCTGGTTCCAGGTCTGTTTGTACTGTGTAAAGTAGCAAAAACAGCACAAAACCAATCTGGGACCAGGCTAGATGTTTTAAATTTGATGTAAGGTATTTGGTATTGGTATTTATTAGCCGTTGCGAAAGCAGCAGCTCGTTTTCCTGGGATCCAGAGCTTTTTTTAATTTCCAGGGACGAGGTGATAGGATCATTTAACCTGCTAGAATGATGCATCTCACAATAACAAAAAGGGTTTCTTTCAGCTGCGACGACTGACTGCCATTCATATTATAACAGATGCTTAACACTGGTTTCAGGTTGGAATCCAGGCTAATAGCTTGTATAATGTATAATAATATGCCACGTTTCTTTGTCACCTGTGTGTGTGTGTATATATATATATTTTACGTATGGGTGGTCCCAGACATTGAACCAACTGCCCTGGCGTTACAAGAGCCATGCTCAACCAACCTGAGCTACAAATACACCACAGGTTTGAACACTGGCCGTGTATGGCCACGCTGACGACTTCTA
Organism: Oncorhynchus mykiss; assembly: GCF_013265735.2. Taxonomy (NCBI): domain Eukaryota; kingdom Metazoa; phylum Chordata; class Actinopteri; order Salmoniformes; family Salmonidae; genus Oncorhynchus; species Oncorhynchus mykiss. Next base: position 76,629,376 of record NC_048573.1, read on the forward strand.
CATAACATGATGAGTCTGCTTTGATTTTGTGGAGGAAACAAGTTGTTTTACAAGTTGTAGATTACAATTTTTATACACCTGTAATCTGTCTCCTGTTGTAGCTGTACCTACCGATATCTGATCTAATCTGTCTCCTGTTGTAGCTGTACCTACCGATATCTGATCTAATCTGTCTCCTGTTGTAGCTGTACCTACCGATATCTGATCTAATCTGTCTCCTGTTGTAGCTGTACCTACCGATATCTGATCTAATCTGTCTCCTGTTGTAGCTGTACCTACCGATATCTGATCTAATCTGTCTCCTGTTGTAGCTGTACCTACCGATATCTGATCTAATCTGTCTCCTGTTGTAGCTGTACCTACCGATATCTGATCTAATCTGTCTCCTGTTGTAGCTGTACCTACCGATATCTGATCTAATCTGTCTCCTGTTGTAGCTGTACCTACCGATATCTGATCTAATCTGTCTCCTGTTGTAGCTGTACCTACCGATATCTGATCTAATCTGTCTCCTGTTGTAGCTGTACCTACCGATATCTGATCTAATCTGTCTCCTGTTGTAGCTGTACCTACCGATATCTGATCTAATCTGTCTCCTGTTGTAGCTGTACCTACCGATATCTGATCTAATCTGTCTCCTGTTGTAGCTGTACCTACCGATATCTGATCTAATCTGTCTCCTGTTGTAGCTGTACCTACCGATATCTGATCTAATCTGTCTCCTGTTGTAGCTGTACCTACCGATATCTGATCTAATCTGTCTCCTGTTGTAGCTGTGCCTACCGATATCTGATCTAATCTGTCTCCTGTTGTAGCTGTACCTACCGATATCTGATCTAATCTGTCTCCTGTTGTAGCTGTACCTACCGATATCTGATCTAATCTGTCTCCTGTTGTAGCTGTACCTACCGATATCTGATCTAATCTGTCTCCTGTTGTAGCTGTACCTACCGATATCTGATCTAATCTGTCTCCTGTTGTAGCTGTACCTACCGATATCTGATCTAATCTGTCTCCTGTTGTAGCTGTACCTACCGATATCTGATCTAATCTGTCTCCTGTTGTAGCTGTACCTACCGATATCTGATCTAATCTGTCTCCACTTGTAGCTGTACCTACCGATATCTGATCTAATCTGTCTCCTGTTGTAGCTGTGCCTACCGATATCTGATCTAATCTGTCTCCTGTTGTAGCTGTACCTACCGATATCTGATCTAATCTGTCTCCTGTTGTAGCTGTACCTACCGATATCTGATCTAATCTGTCTCCTGTTGTAGCTGTACCTACCGATATCTGATCTAATCTGTCTCCTGTTGTAGCTGTACCTACCGATATCTGATCTAATCTGTCTCCTGTTGTAGCTGTACCTACCGATATCTGATCTAATCTGTCTCCTGTTGTAGCTGTACCTACCGATATCTGATCTAATCTGTCTCCTGTTGTAGCTGTACCTACCGATATCTGATCTAATCTGTCTCCTGTTGTAGCTGTACCTACCGATATCTGATCTAATCTGTCTCCTGTTGTAGCTGTACCTACCGATATCTGATCTAATCTGTCTCCTGTTGTAGCTGTACCTACCGATATCTGATCTAATCTGTCTCCTGTTGTAGCTGTACCTACCGATATCTGATCTAATCTGTCTCCTGTTGTAGCTGTACCTACCGATATCTGATCTAATCTGTCTCCTGTTGTAGCTGTACCTACCGATATCTGATCTAATCTGTCTCCTGTTGTAGCTGTACCTACCGATATCTGATCTAATCTGTCTCCTGTTGTAGCTGTACCTACCGATATCTGATCTAATCTGTCTCCACTTGTAGCTGTATCTACCGATATCTGATCTAATCTGTCTCCTGTTGTAGCTGTACCTACCGATATCTGATCTAATCTGTCTCCACTTGTAGCTGTACCTACCGATATCTGATCTAATCTGTCTCCTGTTGTAGCTGTACCTACCGATATCTGATCTAATCTGTCTCCTGTTGTAGCTGTACCTACCGATATCTGATCTAATCTGTCTCCTGTTGTAGCTGTACCTACCGATATCTGATCTAATCTGTCTCCTGTTGTAGCTGTACCTACCGATATCTGATCTAATCTGTCTCCTGTTGTAGCTGTACCTACCGATATCTGATCTAATCTGTCTCCTGTTGTAGCTGTACCTACCGATATCTGATCTAATCTGTCTCCACTTGTAGCTGTACCTACCGATATCTGATCTAATCTGTCTCCTGTTGTAGCTGTACCTACCGATATCTGATCTAATCTGTCTCCTGTTGTAGCTGTACCTACCGATATCTGATCTAATCTGTCTCCTGTTGTAGCTGTACCTACCGATATCTGATCTAATCTGTCTCCTGTTGTAGCTGTACCTACCGATATCTGATCTAATCTGTCTCCTGTTGTAGCTGTACCTACCGATATCTGATCTAATCTGTCTCCTGTTGTAGCTGTACCTACCGATATCTGATCTAATCTGTCTCCTGTTGTAGCTGTACCTACCGATATCTGATCTAATCTGTCTCCTGTTGTAGCTGTACCTACCGATATCTGATCTAATCTGTCTCCTGTTGTAGCTGTACCTACCGATATCTGATCTAATCTGTCTCCTGTTGTAGCTGTACCTACCGATATCTGATCTAATCTGTCTCCTGTTGTAGCTGTACCTACCGATATCTGATCTAATCTGTCTCCTGTTGTAGCTGTACCTACCGATATCTGATCTAATCTGTCTCCTGTTGTAGCTGTACCTACCGATATCTGATCTAATCTGTCTCCTGTTGTAGCTGTACCTACCGATATCTGATCTAATCTGTCTCCTGTTGTAGCTGTACCTACCGATATCTGATCTAATCTGTCTCCTGTTGTAGCTGTACATACCGATATCTGATCTAATCTGTCTCCACTTGTAGCTGTATCTACCGATTAGTGATGCACCGATATGACATTTTTTTGGCTGATACCGATATCTGATATTTTCCTTGCCCAAATTTTTTTAAGCATTCTTAAATGGAGCGGCAGCGTAGCCTAGTGGTTAGAGCGTTGGACTAGTAACCGGAAGGTTGCAAGTTCAAACCCCTGAGCTGACAAGGTACAAATCTGTCGTTCTGCCCCTGAACAAGGCAACTGGAAGCCTTCCTAGGCCGTCATTGAAAATAAGAATTTGTTCTTAACTGACTTGCCTAGTTAAATAAAGGTAAAAATAAAGTTCTAGTACAGTTAAATAGTTAATGGACGCTGAGGTCTAAGTCACTGGCATCTCAGTGAAAGAGGTGGCACTTTTTATTTATTTTATTTTTTTATTTAACCTTTTATTTAACCAGGTAGTTGAGAACAAGTTCTCATTTACAACGACGACCAGGCCAAGAATAAAGCAAAGCAGTGCGACACAAGCAACAACACATAAACAAACGCACAGTCAGTAACACAAAAGAAAAATCTATGTACAATTTGTGCAAATGTAGGGAGGTAAGGCAATAAATAGGCCATAGAGGTGAAATAATTACAATTTAGCATTAACACTGGAGTGGTAGATGTGCAGATGATGATGTGCAAGTAGAAATACTGAGGTGCAAAGGAGCAAGAGGGTAAGTAATAATATGGGGATGAGGTAGTTGGGTGGGCTGTTTACAGATGGGCTGTGTACAGGTACAGTGATCGGTGAGCTGCTCTGAAAGCTGATGCTTAAAGTTAGAGAGGGAGACATAAGACTCTAGCCTCAGAGAGTTTTGCAATTCGTTCCAGTCATTGGCAGCAGAGAACTGGAAGGAAAGGTGGTCAATTGAAGTGTTGGCTTTGGGGGTGACCAGTGAGATATACCTGCTGGAGCGCGTGCTATGGGTGGGTGTTGCTATGGTGACCAGTGTGCTGAGATGAGGCGGGGCTTTACCTAGCAAAGACTTATAGATGACCTGGAGCCAGTGGGTTTGGCGACGAATATGTAGTATATAGAGGTCCCAGTGGTGGGTAGTATATGGGGCTTTGGTGATAAAAACAGATGGCACTGTGATAGACTACATCCAGTGTGCTGAGTAGAGTGTTGGGGGCTATTTTTTAAATTACACCACCGAAGTCGAGGATCGGTAGGATAGTCAGTTTTACGAGTGTATGTTTGGCGGCAAGAGTGAAGGAGGCTTTGTTGCGAATAGGAAGCCGATTCTAGATTTAATTTTGGATTGGAGATGCTTAATGTGAGTCTGGAAGGAGAGTTTACAGTCTAACCAGACACCTAGGTATTTGTAATTGTCCACATATTCTAAGTCAGAACCGTCCAGAGTAGTGATGCTATTCGGGCAGACGGGTGCAGGCAGCGATCGGTTGAAAAGCATGCATTTAGTTTTACTTGCGTTTAAGAGCAGTTGGAGGCCACAGAAGGAGAGTTGTATGGCGTTGAAGCTCGTTTTGAGATTAGTTAACACAGTGTCCAAAGAAGGGCCAGATGTATACAGAATGGTGTCGTCTGCGTAGAGGTGGATCAGAGAATCACCAGCAGCAAGAGCAACATCATTGATGTATACAGAGAAAAGAGTCGGCCTGAGAATTGAACCCTGTGGCACCCCCATAAAGACTGCCAGAGGTCCGGACAACAGGCCCTCCGATTTGACACACTGAACTCTATCTGAGAAGTAGTCGGTGAACCAGGCGAAGCAATCATTTGAGAAACCAAGGCTGTGAGTCTGCCGATAAGAATACGGGTATTGACAGAGTCGAAAGCCTTGGCCAGGTCAATGAAGATGGCTGCACAGTACTGTCTTTTATCGATGGCGGTTATGATATTGTTTAGGACCTTGAGCGTGGCTGAGGTGCACCCGTGGCCAGCTCTGAAACCAGATTGCACAGCTGAGAAGGTACGGTGGGATTCGAAATGGTCAGTGATCTGTTTATTAACTTGTCTTGCGAAGATTTTAGAAAGGCAGGGCAGGATGGATATAGGTCTGTAACAGTTTGGGTCTAGGGTGTTACCCCCTTTGAAGAGGGGGATGACCGCGGCAGCTTTCCAATATTTGGGGATCTGAGACAATACGAAAGAGAGGTTGAATAGACTGGTAATAGGGGTTGCAACAATTTCAGCGGATCATTTTAGAAAGAGAGGGTACAGATTGTCTAGCCCAGCTGATTTGTAGGGATCCAGATTTTGCAGCTCTTTCAGAACATCAGCTGTCTGGATTTGGGTAGCAGGGGGGGGGGGGGGGGGGGTTTGGGCAAGTTGATGCAGGGGGTGCTGAGATGTTGGCCGGGGTAGGGGTAGCCAGGTGGAAAGCATGGCCAGCCATGGAAAAATGCTTATTGAAATTATCGATTATCGTAGATTTATCGGTGTTGATAGTGTTTCCTATCCTCAGGGCAGTGGGCAGCTGGGAGGAGGAGCGTTTATTCTCCATGGACTTTACAGTGTCCCAGAACCTTTTTGGAATTAGTGCTACAGGATGCAAATGTCTGTTTGAAAAAGCTAGCCTTGGCTTTCCTAACTGACTGTGTGTCTTGGTTCCTGACTTCCCTGAAACGTTGCATATCATGGGGGCTATTCGATGCTAATGCAGAACGCCACAGGATGTTTTTGTGCTGGTCAAGGGCAGACAAGTCTGGGGTGAACCAAGGGCTGTATCTGTTCTTAGTTCTACATTTGAATGGGGCATGCTTATTTAAGATGGAGAGGAAAGCACTTTTGAAAAGCAACCAGGCATCCTCTACAGACGGGATGAGGTGGATATCCTTCCAGGATACTCGGGCCAGGTCAATTAGAAAGGCCTGCTCGCTGAAGTGTTTTAGGGTGATGACAGTGATGAGGGGTGGTCATTTGACCACGGACCCATTACGGATGCAGGCAATGAGGCAGTGATCGCTGAGATCCTGGTTGCAGACAGAAGAGGTGTATTTAGAGGACATGTTGGTCAGATGTACAGTCCCTGGTTCGAATCCAGGCTGTATCACATCTGGCCGTGATTGGGAGTCCCATAGGACGGCGCACAATTGACCCAGCGTCGTCCGGGCCGTCATTGTAAATAAGAATTTGTTCTTAACTAACTTGCCTAGTTAAATAAAGGTTGCACACATACACACAACACACTGACCAAAAAGTTATTTTGTTGGCATTTACGTATGTCCCAATTACCAGTAAAACATCATCAAAAACCTATTTAATTAATGTACTTGCTGTGCTGTTTCGTTGTTAATTTGTTCAGTTGTTTCATTCTCAACCAAGATTTCTATGGAACGCCGTTTGGGTCTTTACGTGTCAAAAAGAGATAAAACATCAAAATAAGCTTGTTGACCAATCAGGACCTGAATATGACGTCACATAATACATTTAACGCGTTCATACATGTTTTAGTTATTACACATTGATTACACCGTCACTCGTATTTCAGGGATTCATCGATACGTCTGCTATACTGATAACAAGTTCAAACAGGTGCCATTAATACAGGTAACAAGTGGAGGACAGAGGAGCCTCTTAAAGAAGAAGTTACAGGTCATTTTTTTTATGTAGTTATTACACATTGATTACAGCGTCACTCGTATTTCATATGTCACAACGATACATCTGCTATGACGCTGGTAAAGTTGTCTCGCTCACCTTCAGTGCTGGTCATTTTAAAAAAGCTAGCTAGCTCATGGAGACAAACAATGTGCTTCCCCAAAAACACAGCAAAACAACATATGTTTCAGTAGCTATAGTTAGCTAGCTATAGCTAGGTGTCATCATCTAAAATAACCCTAATTTATAAGACAGTTCTTATTTGATTAATGGTGGTCGGACCAATCTATGTGAGGCTAGCCACAATAAGGATTAGCCACAATAGTGGCCTTTGTGGTTAGCCTTCAAAATAAAAGTATGGCATAATTATACTATTTGTATTCATTTGCATCACTGTCAATGACATACTTTTATTTTGAAGGCCACCTGCAAATTCCACTATTGTGCCTAATTCTTATTGTGGCTAGATTCACAACACATAACCCGGTCACTAGCCAGATGAAGCTAGCTGGCTGCTTATCATGTTAGCTTTGAGCAACAGGGTTAAGTAGCTGGCTAACTATTTATTTTAATGAACTGAAGTTCAATTTCAATAGGTGAACAACAGGTGGCAACCTAGCTAATACTTACTCACAAGGATTCCTAAATCATTGTTAAGAATAATGAAAATGACTGCAGTTTCTACTGGTCATTGTTTTCAGGCTGGTTGTATTGGTGCTAGCTAGGTACCAAGCTAAAGCCAGCTACCCAGAAGTTGCGGTTGAGCTTTATTACCAACGCGGTATTGTAAACACATTGTTTGTGACCGGTGTGTGCTTGTTTGCAGACTTTTTTTGTACAGCTTTAACAGTGCTACTGTATCTTTTTTGACACTCAAAGACTCGTTCTGTAGTATGTATTTCGCCTTTGAGTTGTCCTGCTGCAATGTTCTTACTCTTTCAAATGACAGCTGGACTTGTTGTCTGCTCGATCCACACAGCCGACATTGTGGGCTAGGTTAGGAATGCTGTGTTGCACGTGTAGTGCAAAGTTTTACGTGGCCTCATTACCTGTCTGTACCTCACCTACGTTATATAGGTTTGCACGGTAGCTTTGACATTGGTTTTTAACATCGCTGTTAAACTAGACATCGGGACGTTACCGATGTTAGGCATTTTTAACTCATATCAGCCGATTCCAATATGTTCACCGATATATCGTGCATCCCCCACTACCGATATTTGATCTATTCCTTTCATATTTCAGTACGCTTGTTCTCCTTCATGTTGTTCAACTATGTACAAGAGACTACATTCATGTTGGAAACAGTAGTCCTTGCAGTGAAAGACCGATACAACAACCACATATAGTTTCTGTGTTATTAACTGTGATACGTACTATTGGAGAATATCGACTGTCCTGCTGCGCTGTGTTTTTGGTTCTACCGATCGACTTCGGTGCTTTGATTTACTTTGTGTCTTTTTATTTTCATTAGAAAAGCAATTATACACACGGAGTATACCAAACATTAAGAACACCTTCCTACTGTTTAGTGTGGGGGAAAAAAAACCCAGCAGCGTTGCAGTTCTTGACACAAACCGGTGCGCCTGGCACCTACTACCATACCCCGTTCAAAGGCACCCAAATGATTTATCTTGCCCATTCACCCTCTGAATGGCACACATACACAATCCATGTCTCAATTGTCTCAAGGCTTAAAAATCCTTCTTTAACCCCGTCTCCTCCCCTTCATCTACACTGATTGAAGTGGATTTAACAGGTGACATCAATAAGGGATTCATAGCTTTCACCTGGATTCACCTGGTTCTTAATGTTTTGTAGACTCTGTATGTATGTTATATACAGATGAAGAAGTAGGGAATGGTAGTGGGTAATATGTTTATAACCACAGTTTAGGTTCTGTTTTATGCAAATTACATCTAGTTTGTTTTGTGTTTTTATTTATGTATGTAAATAGAAATTGTACATAACTCGATATAGCGTAATGTTCTGAGACAACGTTTATTAACACATATTTTAGAGCTATATATCTTGTATTATGTAAAAGTATTGCATATATTTTGGCCTTAATTCAGGGTTTTTAATTTTTTTTTATTTAAATATATATAGTGTCTAATTTTACTATTTTAAATGTATTTGACTCGGGGGTATAACTTTGGTGTGTGTGTGTGTGTGTGTGTGTGTGTGTGTGTGTGTGTGTGTGTGTGTGTGTGTGTGTGTGTGTGTGTGTGTGTGTGTGTGTGTGTGTGTGTGTGTGTGTGTGTGTGTGTGTGTGTGTGTGTGTGTGTGTGTGTGTTTGGAGAAATACAGTCTGTTTGTCCTTATCATGCCAAAACAATGTTTGGGAATGACACAGAAATACAAGGAGTGGAATGTTAAGCACAAAGGGTGCTGTTTGGGACTGGGGAACAGGGTGCTGTTTGGGACTGGGGAACAGGGTGCTGTTTGGGACTGGGGAACAGGGTGCTGTTTGGGACTGGGGAACAGGGTGCTGTTTGGGACTGGGGAACAGGGTGCTGTTTGGGACTGGGGAACAGGGTGCTGTTTGGGACTGGGGAACAGGGTGCTGTTTGGGACTGGGGAACAGGGTGCTGTTTGGGACTGGGGAACAGGGTGCTGTTTGGGACTGGGGAACAGGGTGCTGTTTGGGACTGGGGAACAGGGTGCTGTTTGGGACTGGGGAACAGGGTGCTGTTTGGGACTGGGGAAAAGGGTGCTGCTTGGGACTGGGGAACAGGGTCCTGTTTAGAAGATAGATTTGGCTGAGCTAAAAGTAAACCAAATTATGATTGGTAATTTTATTTTGACACGATTCAGTATATTTGTCCATGATATGTTTTGTTGTAGATATACAGCAATAACGGGTTACCTGCCTGTCTGGTTACCTGCCTGTCTGGTTACCTTCCTGTCTGGTTACCTACCTGTCTGGTTACCTACCTGTCTGGTTACCTGCCTGTCTGGTTACCTGCCTGTCTGGTTACCTGCCTGTCTGGTTACCTGCCTGTCTGGTTACCTGCCTGTCTGGTTACCTACCTGTCTGGTTACCTGCCTGTCTGGTTACCTGCCTGTCTGGTTACCTGCCTGTCTGGTTACCTACCTGTCTGGTTACCTGCCTGTCTGGTTACCTACCTGTCTGGTTACCTGCCTGTCTGGTTACCTGCCTGTCTGGTTACCTGGATGTAAAGTGTCACTTTATGTGTATCAAAAACCATAAACCCTCCACCCACCATATATATATATATACACACACACCATCAGATCAAGATACTCAACTCACTGTAGATATTGGATCATGAAGGAGATTTTTGTACCAGTTGTTTCACTCCTCGTCAACAACAACATTGTCGTATTACATGTAGCCTAAAATGTATAGTTTACTTTTAACTCCACTTAGAAAGATAACAAACATGCTTCTTGACTTTTTCATTGTTTCATTTTTATAGAATCTTTGATAAACAATGATTAAACGACAAACAGAACAATGGCGTTTGTGTTTTATTTTTCTGAATCCTGAAGTTGTTACCCTCAGTGTTAATCCCTCAGTAACCAGGTTGTGTTAATCCCTCGTAAACAGGTTGTTGATCCCTCAGTAACCAGGTTGTGTTAATCCCTCGTAAACAGGTTGTTAATCCCTCAGTAAACAGGTTGTGTTAATCCGACAGTAAACAAGTTGTTAATCCCTCGTAAACAGGTTGTTAATCCCTCAGTAAACAGGTTGTTAATCCCTCAGTAAACAGGTTGTGTTAATCCGACAGTAAACAAGTTGTTAATCCCTCGTAAACAGGTTGTTAATCCCTCGTAAACAGGTTGTTAATCCCTCAGTAAACAGGTTGTTAATCCCTCGTAAACAGGTTGTTAATCCCTCAGTAAACAGGTTGTGTTAATCCGTCAGTAAACAGGTTGTGTTAATCCCTCGTAAACAGGTTGTTAATCCCTCGTAAACAGGTTGTTAATCCCTCAGTAAACAGGTTGTGTTAATCCGTCAGTAAACAGGTTGTGTTAATCCCTCGTAAACAGGTTGTTAATCCCTCAGTAAACAGGTTGTTAATCCCTCAGTAAACAGGTTGTTAATCCCTCAGAGGGCAAAGGGCAGGACAATGTAAATAGTCTGGGTGGCCATTTGATTAGTTTAGTCATTCAGCAGTCTTATGGCTTGGGGGTAGAAGCTGTTAAAGAGCCTTGGCGCTCCGGTACCGCTTGCCTTGCGGTAGCAGAGAGAACAGTCTGGAGTCTTTGACAATTTTTGGACCTTCCTTTGACACCGCCTGGTATAGAGGTCCTGGATTTCAGGAAGCTTGGCCCCAGTGATGTACTGGGCCGTATGTACTGCCCTCTGTAGCGCCTTCTGGTCAGATGCTGAGTGGTTGCCATACCAGCTAGAGGTCATCTTTTCAGTCTCCTGAGGGGGAAAAGGTGTTGTCGTGCCCTCTTCTCAACTATCTTGGTGTGCTTGGACCATGATAGTTTGTTGGTGACGTGGACACCAAGGAACTTGAAGCTCTCAACCCGCTCCACTTCAGTCCAGTCGATGTTAATGGGGGCCTGTTCGCCCCCCTTTTCCTATAATCCACGATCAGCTCCAAGAAAGTGTCTTTTAGTCCATGTTCAAAAAAACTATAAGCAGCATTTCAACAGCATACCTTTAGCCATTCAGTAGCATTTCAATAGCATACCTTTAGCTGTTCAGTAGCATTTCAATAGCATACCTTTAGCCGTTCAGTAGCATTTCAATAGCATACCTTTAGCCGTTCAGGAGCATTTCAATAGCATACCTTTAGCCATTCAGTAGCATTTCAATAGCATACCTTTAGCCGTTCAGTAGCATTTCAATAGCATACCTTTAGCCGTTCAGGAGCATTTCAATAGCATACCTTTAGCCGTTCAGTAGCATTTCAATAGCATACCTTTAGCCGTTCAGTAGCATTTCAATAGCATACCTTTAGCCGTTCAGTAGCATTTCAATAGCATACCTTTAGCCGTTCAGTAGCATTTCAATAGCATACCTTTAGCCGTTCAGTAGCATTTCAATAGCATACCTTTAGCCGTTCAGTAGCATTTCAATAGCATACCTTTAGCCGTTCAGTAGCATTTCAATAGCATATCTTTAGCCGTTCAGTAGCATTTCAAGAGCATATCTAGCCGTTCAACAGCATCTCCACAGCATATCTCATCATTTTCAAAAAGGTAGTCTATAGTCCATCTATAGATGATCAACAAACAATCAGGAGATTATCAGCAGCATCTATGTTACAATTTAACAACATATTTGTTGTTATTTTCTAGTAACTATCTGTAGATATGCTTCGGGACTATCCAAATGAAGTGAAACACAAGTGGAGCTTAGTTGACGGTCTACACACCATCTGCTTCACATTCAACTATGTATCAACTGATGAGCATGGTCAGTGCATTCACTAAGGGGCCGATTCCGACCCGAGTTGAGATGGAACGTAATTCCTTTTAATGCACTTTTCTCTCTATGCGTATTCTGACCTTGAACTCAAGCATGAGAATAGAGGGCTATTTCGCCTGCTATTCGCCCGCAAATCGCCCGCTATTCACCCGCTATTCACGTGTATAAAACAAGTTCAAGTTCAAGCCCCTGAGCTTGAACTTGTTAACCCACAGTTAACCCACTGTTCCTAGGCCGTCATTGAAAATAAGAATTTGTTCTTAACTGACTTGCCTTGTTAAATAAAGATACAATTAAAATCTCTGGAGGCAAATGTGAAACCAGTCATATGGCAGCAAACTGAGGCATATTTAACACATCAACTTTCCCACAGTGACGTTTATGAAATGTTGTGCCGTTACGAAGAATTTAAACTGTATGGCCTTTTAACTTGCAGGGATGGCCACTCTCGAAATTGTCTGAACGACTTCCTCTGTTCTCCTATCTCTATCATGGTAGGCCTGATAACAACACATTTTCAACTGCCAGTTTACTGTTAGTTCCCTTCAGTTGGTATAGCCTACATTATCCTTTTATTTGCCTTCTCTGTCAATGCTGTCACGGCCGGATCATTAAAAACAAAATAGTACTACGACACGTTGGCAAATTAAATCATTACGGAGCGGAGCACTGACCAAACCAAAACAGTTTGAACCCGACTGTCACGCCCTGACCTTAGAGATCATTTTTATGTCTCTATTTTGGCTTGGTCAGGGTGTGAGTTGGGGTGGGCATTCTATGTTTTCTATTTCTCAGTCAGAGGCAGCTGTCTATCGTTGTCTCGGATTGAGAACCATACTTAGGTAGCCGTTTCCCACCTGTTTTGTGGGTAGTTGTTTTCTGTTTGTGTGTGTGTCTGCACAAGACAGAACTGTTTCGGTTTCGTTCGTTCTCGTTTTTGTTATTCGGTGTTCAGTTCTATCAAATAATCATGAACACTGCGCTTTGGTCCACTTCTTCACGCAACGATGACCGTTACACCCGACGCATGGCACAAATACTTGGCTGTGCCATCACACAGTTCCATGGTTGGTGCAGGCAATAGATGAGGATATATAGCCTACTATTGTACTATTAAATTATCTCTATATTATAATTCTATGTACACTAATGTTCCAACATTTACCATGGATCAAAGAACTGAATGAGGCAATTTTCAGAATGAATCAAAGCACTATTTTCTTAATTTAAAAAAAATATGATTTATAAATACTTTCCTAACCCTTAATCTACAAAAGCAAGAGTATTTTTTAAATATACCAGTTGGTGCTGAAACTGAGACGAATATGCATATATTCGCATGGCTTTCATTCATTGATCCCCATATTCTGAACCCGTTTGTCTGTCGACAAAAATTCTAACTAAAAAAAACACTTTCAAAAAAAGTACACAAATGGAAGGGTTCATCTGTCTAGCAGTTTATGATGGTTTAAGATAAATGTACCGAACATTGAATATAAATACCACTATAAATACGTTGGCCAGCAAGTTGATGGGATTTCAGACGCTTAATTACATTTTTACACAGAGCGTGCAAGTGAACAACTCCTGCAAGGCCCGTTATACAACTTAATAAATTAAATCTGATGACCAACTACTGAGAATTGCGTAGCGAAGGCGTGTTTTTTATTTTTTTATTTTACTAGTATTATCGACTGTAACAAGGAAGTAAAATGTGTTAATCTTAGTTGGAAGGTTAGTATCTCCACCTTCTCTTAATCTCTCTGATCTCTCCTTGAATATCACCAACCATCTTTTCTGAGCATAATGTTGCCAGAACTGTGAGTTGTTTACATAAAGACAACCAACACCTGTCCGTCTGCTACGGAAAACTCAGCAATGGGAGCGGTGGCGGACACCGTGTTCCCGCCTTTCGTTAAAGCCGAGGTCATATCATATTTTAGCCCTTCTTCGTTAGGTTCAGCAGCCGGTGGTACCTGGTGACAACGTCTTTGATGTTGCCTGCTGAACAAATACAAAAGCAAAATAGAAAACCTCTATACAATGTTCCAATGTGTGTTGCTGCTCCTGGCATTGACGCATCGTGTTTCGGTGGTTGCCGAAAGGAGGAGGAGCATTTCTGAGAGGCACAAGCATATAAATAACCGTTGTTCAAAATGCTATTGCGCATAATTACCGTTTATTACGCAACTACTGCTGTTGTAGTTCCAGAGAGGAGAGTCACAGCAAGGGGCATAGCTTTATTTCGTGGGGTCAGGGTCAATAGGTCCGGTGTCATCACCCCTGTTGGGGGGGGGGTCAACAGGTCCGGTGTCATCACCCCTGTTTGGGGGGGGGGGGGGTCAATAGGTCCGGTGTCATCGCCCCTGTTGGGGGGGGGGGGGGTCAATAGGTCCGGTGTCATCGCCCCTGTTTGGGGGGGGGGGGGGGGGGGGGGGGGGGGTAAATAGGTCCGGTGTCATCGCCCCTGTTTGGGGGGGGGGGGGGGTCAATAGGTCCGGTGTCATCGCCCCTGTTTGGGGGGGGGGGGTCAATAGGTCCGGTGTCATCGCCCCTGTTGGGGGGGGGGGGTCAATAGGTCCGGTGTCATCGCCCCTGTTTGGGGGGGGGGTCAATAGGTCCGGTGTCATCACCCCTGTTTGGGGGGGGGGGGTCAATAGGTCCGGTGTCATCGCCCCTGTTTGGGGGGGGGGGGTCAATAGGTCCGGTGTCATCGCCCCTGTTGGGGGGGGGGGGGTCAATAGGTCCGGTGTCATCGCCCCTGTTTGGGGGGGTCAATAGGTCCGGTGTCATCGCCCCTGTTTGGGGGGGGGTCAATAGGTCCGGTGTCATCGCCCCTGTTTGGGGGGGGGGGGGGTCAATAGGTCCGGTGTCATCGCCCCTGTTTGGGGGGGGGGGGGTCAATAGGTCCGGTGTCATCGCCCCTGTTGGGGGGGGGGGGGGGTCAATAGGTCCGGTGTCATCGCCCCTGTTTGGGGGGGGTCAATAGGTCCGGTGTCATCGCCCCTGTTTGGGGGGGGGGGGGGGGGGTCAATAGGTCCGGTGTCATCACCCCTGTTGGGGGGGGGGGGGGGGTCAACAGGTCCGGTGTCATCACCCCTGTTGGGGGGGGGGGGGTCAATAGGTCCGGTGTCATCACCCCTGTTGGGGGGGGGGGGGGGTCAATAGGTCCGGTGTCATCGCCCCTGTTGGGGGGGGGGGGGTCAATAGGTCCGGTGTCATCGCCCCTGTTGGGGGGGGGGGGGTCAATAGGTCCGGTGTCATCGCCCCTGTTTGGGGGGGGGGGGGGGTCCAGGGGTATTAAATAAAATTGAAATGTTTGTTTCTGGTGAATTATGAAGGAAAATACATACATGTCCTGGTAATTTGGTCAATATACCCCAATCACAACTGAAATACCATCTGTTTATATATTACTTTAGGCTGTGTTTCTTACCAACACACAAGTCACTTTAACTACATTTAAATGTTAAAACCCCTTCACCACACTTGGCTACTACATGGTCTTGAATAACACGTTTCTTATACCCAATTAACTTACACAGAGTTGGTTACACAATTTAAATACGGTATTAATTCAGAAAATAATATAGTGACAGACAAAATATAACTTTTCAATATGGCGTCTTGCTCAGCCAATCAGTTTAGTACGTCGTGCTCAAGAATCAACTGACTGTCATTCACCAATCACCGATCACCATTCACCAATCACCATTCACCGATCACCATTCACCGATCACCATTCACCGATCACCAATCACCATTCACCAATCACCGATCAAGTAAACAAAACAGACACAGTAAATAACAGTTCGTAATCGCTTGCAACCTTATACAAATATGGGCATGCAGTGTTACCGACAGGGGTCAGATCGTCCGTCTCAATTCACTTAAATGCACCAAATACCTGTTTTACGCCTGTCACTGCCAGCAATACAAATCAAATTGTATTTGTCACATACACATGGTTAGCATGTGGTTAGCAATACAATTCTGACATGTTGTTTTCTTATCTATGTAATCCAGCTTCTCCTGGTGGATATGACATACAGCGACATGGTTCAATCTGCTTTGTGTCCTTGTTGAGCGCAGCCACGTCTCCTACCTCCTGGGGGCGCTAATGTTCCTTTCTGGTTCAGACGAGGAAAAAGGCTATTATGACAAGGAGCAACCTGGCCAGAGCTTCAACATTGGGAAATCAGCTCCACACTTCTACTGCCAGTCCTCTTAGAAGTTCTACAGTCTCTACACTAGAACTGAATGAGTAGTTGAGTGGAGCCTCTACACTAGAACTGAATGAGTAGTTGAGTGGAGCCTCTACACTAGAACTGAATGAGTAGTTGAGTGGGGCCTCTACACTAGAACTGAATGAGTAGTTGAGTGCAGCCTCTACACTAGAACTGAATGAGTAGTTGAGTGGAGCCTCTACACTAGAACTGAATGAGTAGTTGAGTACAGCCTCTACACTAGAACTGAATGAGTAGTTGAGTGGAGCCTCTACACTAGAACTGAATGAGTAGTTGAGTGGAGCCTCTACACTAGAACTGAATGAGTAGTTGAGTACAGTCTCTACACTAGAACTGAATGAGTAGTTGAGTGGAGCCTCTACACTAGAACTGAATGAGTAGTTGAGTGGAGCCTCTACACTAGAACTGAATGAGTAGTTGAGTACAGCCTCTACACTAGAACTGAATGAGTAGTTGAGTGGAGCCTCTACACTAGAACTGAATGAGTAGTTGAGTGTAGTCTCTACACTAGAACTGAATGAGTAGTTGAGTGGAGCCTCTACACTAGAACTGAATGAGTAGTTGAGTGGGGCCTCTACACTAGAACTGAATGAGTAGTTGAGTGCAGCCTCTACACTAGAACTGAATGAGTAGTTGAGTGCAGCCTCTACACTAGAACTGAATGAGTAGTTGAGTACAGCCTCTACACTAGAACTGAATGAGTAGTTGAGTGGAGCCTCTACACTAGAACTGAATGAGTAGTTGAGTACAGCCTCTACACTAGAACTGAATGAGTAGTTGAGTGGGGCCTCTACACTAGAACTGAATGAGTAGTTGAGTACAGCCTCTACACTAGAACTGAATGAGTAGTTGAGTGGAGCCTCTACACTAGAACTGAATGAGTAGTTGAGTGCAGCCTCTACACTAGAACTGAATGAGTAGTTGAGTGCAGCCTCTACACTAGAACTGAATGAGTAGTTGAGTACAGCCTCTACACTAGAACTGAATAAGTAGTTGAGTGGGGCCTCTACACTAGAACTGAATGAGTAGTTGAGTACAGCCTCTACACTAGAACTGAATGAGTAGTTGAGTACAGCCTCTACACTAGAACTGAATGAGTAGTTGAGTACAGCCTCTACACTAGAACTGAATGAGTAGTTGAGTACAGCCTCTACACTAGAACTGAATGAGTAGTTGAGTACAGCCTCTACACTAGAACTGAATGAGTAGTTGAGTACAGCCTCTACACTAGAACTGAATGAGTAGTTGAGTGCAGTCTATACACTAGAATTGGTGTCCATAACTACTATTTGGTTTTGATGAAGAGTTGAACATGGGTGGTGCTCTTACTCTCTCTATTGCCTGTCTTTGATCACATGATCATATGCCCAAATACCATGATCATATTCCCAAATACCATGATCATATGCCCAAATACCATGATCATATGCCCAAATACCATGATCACATGACCAAATGCCATGATCATATGCCCAAATACCATGATCACATGACCAAATGCCATGATCATATGCCCAAATACCATGATCACATGACCAAATACCATGATCACATGACCAAATACTATGATCATATGACAAAATTGGCTGACCTTAAAAATGATGGGGTCAGCTTATTAACATGAACTAGATTCAGGTTGATTTAGCTAAATTATTTATGTACTGGATGGAAATATATATTTTTCGCTAGTTGACTACATAGTACCAGTCTATTATGAATTGTACCGTGTAGTTAGCTAGCTAGCTAACTATGTAGCCATTCATTTACTTACAATTCTCTGCAAGAAAACATATGTCCTGCACTTCTCTCCTCTATGATGTTAGCCCCTCCATTAAGGACACTAGCTACTGTTACTAGGGTGGTGTTAGCCCCTCCATTAAGGACACTAGCTACTGTTACTAGGGTGGTGTTAGCCCCTCCATTAAGGGCACTAGCTACTGTTACTAGGGTGGTGTTAGCCCCTCCATTAAGGGCACTAGCTACTGTTACTAGGGTGGTGTTAGCCCCTACATTAAGGGCACTAGCTACAGTTACTAGGGTGGTGTTAGCCCCTCCATTAAGGGCACTAGCTACTGTTACTAGGGTGGTGTTAGCGCCTCTATTAAGGGCACTAGCTACTGTTACTAGGGTGGTGTTAGCCCCTACATTAAGGGCACTAGCTACAGTTACTAGGGTAGTGTTAGCCCCTCCATTAAGGGCACTAGCTACAGTTACTAGGGTGACCACTGTCTCACTGAGTCCTGCTCATCTGAAACAGCAGTTGAAAAGTACAACGGGGAGATCCAGATACTTAACTAGCTAGCTAACATTATCCTAGCTAAAATAGCTAATAGTAGCTAATAGAAGCACAGCCACTCCATGCCCTAGGTTTCTGCTGAAATGACTCCAATGGCTATACCACCAACATTTGGGATCAAAACCAGCTAGATTGTTTCTTTCCATGGGGGTAGAATGCTTCTTCTGTGCTGACTGAACACGTTTGTCAAAGTGGAAAATTAGTTCTCGCGTGTAGCTGTGGACACCCCAAAAGTCAATATGTGAGTCAGTGCATGAGTCAGTGCATGAGTCAGTACATGAGTCAGTACATGAGTCAGTACATGAGTCAGTGCATGAGTCAGTGCATGAGTCAGTGCATGAGTCAGTGCATGAGTCAATACATGAGTCAGCGCATGTGTCAGTTCATGAGTCAGTTCATGAGTCAGTGCATGAGTCAGTACACGAGTCAGAACATGAGTCAGTGCATGAGTCAGTACATGAGTCAGTGCATGTGTCAGTTCATGAGTCAGTACATGAGTCAGTGCATGAGTCAGTGCATGAGTCAGTGCATGAGTCAGTACATGAGTCAGTGCATGCGTCAGTACATGAGTCAGTGCATGAGTCAGTACATGAGTCCGTGCATGAGTCAGTACATGAGTCAGTACATGAGTCAGTGCATGAGTCAGTACATGAGTCAGTGCATGAGTCAGTACATGAGTCAGTACATGAGTCAGTGCATTAGTCAGAACGTGAGTCTGTGCATGAGTCAGTACAGCGGGAATCGGTTTGCGGTGAGTGGTCCAGAGAATCATTGCAGGATATCAAGTGGGATCCATTTGTCTTCATAGGAGCCGGAGCGGACGATTTCAGTCTGCAAACTCTAAAGAAATCATACCTAACCGCCCCTGTGGCTTTCCACAGCTCCCCTATAGAGGTTGAAAATGTCAGTGAAGACACTTGCCAGCTGGTCAGCGCATGCTCTGAGTACGAGTCTTGGTAATCCATCTGGCCCTACATTCTTGTTATGTTAACCTGTTTAAAGGTTTTACTCACATTGGCTACGGAGAGCGTGATGACACAGTCATCCAGAACAGCTGGTGCTCTCATGCATGATTCAGTGTTGCTTGCCTCGACATGAGCATAGAAGGCATTTAGTTAGTTTGGTAGGCTTGTATCACTGGGCAGCTCGTGGCTGGGTTTCTCTTTGTTATTCGTGACAGTTTGCAAGTCTTGCCACATCCGACGAGCGTCAGAGCTGTGTAGTAGGATTCAATCTTTGCCTGTTTGATGGTTCGTCAGAGGGCAGAGTGGGATTTCTTATAAACGTCCAGATTAGCGTCCAGCTCTTTGGAAAGCATCAGCTCTAGCCTGTAGGTCAGTGCGGATGTTGCCTGTAATCCCTGGTGTCTGGTTGGGATATGAACGTAAAGTCACTGTGGGGATGATGTTGTCAATGTACTTATTAATGAAGCCAGTGACTGATGTGAATCACAGAACATGTTCCATCCTGTACTAGTGAAACAGTACTGTTGTTAGAATGCTGACTGTGATAAAAACCTAGGCTATAGATTCTTAATTCCCATCCTCATTCAGAATAAATGTATAACTGGTAACAATATAAAGAATTTGAAGCACATTCATTACTATGCTAGTAGTTCTTGCAGAAGAACATGTTATGTGTGGGGTTCCCCATGTTTAATCCAATAAAAGTACTTCAGAAAGCTCCATCACAGAGTTTATCTCCCCACAGTTTTAGTTAGCTAGGCTAACTAGCCAGCTAGCCTAACTCTAGCTTGGCTTGTTTACCTCTCTAGTAGGGGTGACGCATGTTCAGGAGCAGCACCACATTCCCCTGTGGTGGAGGCTGACACATGTTCAGGAGCAGCACCACATGCCCCCGTGGTGGAGGCTGACACATGTTCAGGAGCAGCACCACATTCCCCCATGGTGGAGGTTGACACATGTTCCGGAGCAACACCACATTCCCCCGTGGTGGAGGCTGACACATGTTCAGGAGCAGCACCACATGCCCCCGTGGTGGAGGTTGACACATGTTCAGGAGCAACACCACATTCCCCCGTGATGGAGGTTGACACATGTTCAGGAGCAACACCACATGCCCCTGTGGTGGAGGCTGAAGCGCGTTGTTGTTTTAATCCATGCTGGGTTAGCTGACGTACCAGACGGTTGTTGTTTTAATCCACGCTGGGTTAGCTGACGTTCCAGAAGGTTGTTGTTTTAATCCACGCTGGGTTAGCTGACGTTCCAGACGGTTGTTGTTTTAATCCACGCTGGGTTAGTTGACACTCCAGACGGTTGTTGTTTTAATCTACGCTGGGTTAGTTGACGTTCCAGGCGGTTGTTGTTTTAATCCACGCTGGGTTAGCTGATGTTCCAGACGGTTGTTGTTTTAATCTACGCTGGGTTAGCTGACGTTCCAGGCGGTTGTTGTTTTAATCCACGCTGGGTTAGCTGACGTTCCAGACGGTTGTTGTTTTAATAACCTCTGACCTGTTTGGGAGCTGGAGGCAGTGGAGGCTGGGAGGGTGTTTCTGGGAGGGTGTTCCTGGGAGGTTTAGAGTTGCGTCCCAAATAGCACCCTATTCCCTGTTGTTATTATATGGGGAGGCGACCACAGAGATCCGTTTAAATGACTAGAGAGGCTATGTCAATAACTCTTGAAGTTCCAGAATGGGGTGAAAATGCCAGCCATATTGGTCAGGTCGAAATCCAAACCAGTCTAATTGGAATGAACGGCAGTAGAGGCAGAATCCTGATTTTACTTAGAAAGAAAAATGAATCAAAGGCATGTGATATATCAGAAATTGTTTAACATAATTATTATCAACATAAAATCTTGTCATATATGACATATCTTGTCATATAATCATAAATAAATGGGCCCCCATAAACCATGGGTACGCCAGTGTACAGAACAGTTAACGAGGACCTAAGACCCCTAAACATAACGAGTGCAGCTCAGTCAGTGGTACGCCAGTGTACAGAACAGTTAACGAGGACCTAAGACCCCTAAACATAACGAGTGCAGCTCAATCAGTGGTACGCCAGTGTACAGAACAGTTAACGAGGACCTAAGACCCCTAAACATAACGAGTGCAGCTCAATCAGTGGTACGCCAGTGTACAGAACAGTTAACGAGGACCTAAGACCCCTAAACATAACGAGTGCAGCTCAATCAGTGGTACGCCAGTGTACAGAACAGTTAACGAGGACCTAAGACCCCTAAACATAACGAGTGCAGCTCAATCAGTGGTACGCCAGTGTACAGAACAGTTAACGAGGACCTAAGACCCCTAAACATAACGAGTGCCGTTCAATCAGTAGGCCAGTTCATGGTTTCGTCACCCCCTATAAAGTGCAGTACTTTTGAACAGAGCCCTATGGGGAATAAGGTGCCATTGGGACGGGCCCTAGAAAAGGGAAAATCCAGAGAGAGAGAGAGGCCTGTTTCACTTAGCCGTGTGGGCCCAGTGATGGCGCGATAAGGGATATTGGTGTTGGCACCAGCACCAATACTGACACCCTTTATCTGTTTGTATTAAAGTCAATATTACTGGATTAGGAATGGGCTGCTCTGCTCGTTGCTTTGTTATTGTACTATACACTGAGTATACCAAACATTTGCAACAGCTTCCTAATATTAAATTGCGTATATTTTATGTCTTGCCCATTCACCCGCTGAATGGGCACACATACACAATCCATGTCTCAATTTTCTCAAGGCTTAAAAAAATTCTTTCTTTAACCTGTCTCCTACCTTTCATCTACTACTGTGGATTTAACATAGCTTTCACCTGGTCAGTCTATTTCATGGAAAGAGCAGGTGTTCCTATTGTTTCATAAATAGCCGCCGTTCTAAAAAAGAAAGAAAGAGAGAAACCCCATCTCAATCAGGGTTGGGGTCAATTTAGAAAGTAAACCAAATTCCAATTCCAAATTTTCCTCATTAAAAAGCATTGGAGAATTAAAATGTTAGTGTACTTCCTAAATTTAAATGGTATTGACCTCAACCCTGATCTCAGTAGAACTTGGTTGGTCTGGGCACCTGGTTCCAGACACACAGGCTGCTGGTGTAGTGGTCTTCTGGAATGTGCCAGGATTAGGCTTTGTTCTACAGGTGTGATGTCTTCATTTGACCAGTTTCTCACAGCAAGAAATAATCCTACAGCAACAGAAAATGTGAATTATTATGTGGATTATAATTAATTCGCTTTTTTGTTTAAGGGCAAATCAAATCTGTCAGTTTAATAGGGTGGCAGGTAGCCTCGAGGTTAGAGAGTTGGGTCAGTAACCGAAAGATTTCTGGTTTGAATACCGGAGCCGACAAGGTGAAATAAACAATATAATCTGTTGCTGTGCCCTTGAGCAAGGCATTGAACTCTAAGTGCTCCTGGCCATGACCCTGCGGGTCTCTCAGAAGGTGTTGTGATATGAAGAAAAAAAACATTTGCGTGTAACGGGACAAATATAAGCGGAAATTACAAACTTTAGAAGCCTTTTTAAGCCTTGAATACCCTACAACATTCTCTGCGACAACAGTGATCAAATTAAGATGGTACATCTGTACGTCAGCACCCTGTTCTCTTCTGCAGCTCTGTTGAACAACAAAATAAAGATTGTCATCAGAGCTGTTAGTGGCATGGATCAGCCTGTAGCCTGTAGACAGACGAGGTCTGTCTAGCTGACCTGGACCAGGGTTGGCAGAGCCTCTGAGAAGGCCGGGTGCCCTGCGATAGGGGTGGGTGGCTGGGCCTGGCCCTAAGCTTGAGATAGGGTGCTGGGGTGGGTAGCACTGTGAAAGCTGCTTCCTGTCTGGCCGACGGCCCATTTCTTTGATGTGTGGCGGCCTGGGGGTCGTGGAGGTCAGCAGAAGCAGGGCTTGGTTCGCAGCCTCCGAGGGGCCTCTGGTGTCAGCCAGCCCTGTCATTTCAGTCATTTCCTCTGCTTCCTGTTGTGGATGGCTTGGCACATCGCTACAATCAACAGATATTTCCTGTTCCACTTCGGTCCGACTCTGACCATCGACCAGAGACTAGCTCCGACAGGCGCGGTCAGAATAGAACGGGAAAAACCTTGTACAGCGCATTTAGAAAGTATTCAGACCCCTTTACTTTTTCCACGTTTTGTTATGTTGCAGCCTTATTCTAAAATGTATTAAATATATATTTTGTTCTCATCTATCTACACACAATACCCCATAATGACAAAGCGAAAACATTTTATTTTTATTTTGTGCAAATGTTAAAAAAAAAACACACAAAAAAACAGATACTTTATTTACATGAGTATTCAGACCCTTTGTGATGAAACTCAAAAATGAGCTCAGGTGCTTCCTGTTTCCATTGATCATGCTTGGGATGTTTCTACAACTTGATTACAGTCCCGTGGTAAATTCATTTGATTGGACATGATTTAGAAAGGCACACGCCTGTCTATCTAAGGTCCCACAGTTGACAGTGCATGTCAGAGCAGAAACCAAGCCATGAGGTCCAAGGAATTGGCCGTAGAGTTCCGAGACAGGATTGTGTCGAGCCAAAGATCTGGGGAAGGATACAAAAACGTTTCTGCAGTATTGAAGGTCCCCAAGAACTCGGTGGCCTCCATCATTCTTAAATGGAAGAAGTTTGGAACCAACAAGATTCTTCCTAGAGCTGGCCACCAGGCTAAAGTGAGCAATCGAGGGGGAAGGGCCTTGGTCAGGGAGTTGACCAAGAACCCAATGGTCACTCTGACAGAGCTCGAGTGCCTCTGTGGAGATGGGAGAACCTTCCAGAAGGAAACCCATCTCTGCAGCACTCCAACAATCAGGCCTTTATTGTAGATTGGCCAAATGGAAGCCACTCCTCAGTAAAAGTACATGACAGTCCACTTGGAGTTTGCCAAAAGGCACCTAAAGACTCTCAGAACATGAGAAACAAAATTCTCTGGTCTGATGAAACCAAGATTGAAGTCTTTGGCCTTTATGCCAAGTGTCACGTCTGGAGGAAACCTGGCACCATCCCCACAGTTTAGCATGGTGATGGCAGCATCATGCTGTGGGGATGTTTTTCATCAGCAGGGACTGGGAGACTAGTCAGGATAGAGGGAAGGATGAACGGAGAAAAGTACAGAGAGATCCTTGATGAAAACATGCTCCAGCACGCTCAGGACCTCCGACTGGGACGAAGGTTCACCTTCCAACAGGACAATGACCTTAAGCACACAGCCAAGACAACTTAGAAGTGGCTTTGGGACAAGTCTCTGAATGTCCTTGAGTGGCCCAGCCAGAGCCTGGACTTGAACTCATTCGAACATCTCTGGAGAGACCTGAAAGTAGCTGTGCAGCGACGCTCCCCATCCAACCTGACAGAGCTTGAGAGGATCTGCAGAGAAGAATGGGAGAAACTCCCCAAATACAGGTATGCCAAGCTTGTAGCGTCAAACCCAAGAAGACACTTGAAATTTGGCTTGGCACCTAAAACCCTCACAAACTTTTACAGATGCACAATTGAAAGCATCCTGTCGGGCTGTATCACCGCCTGGTACATGTATATACTGTATTCTATTCTATTCTACTGTATCTTAGGCTGTGCAACACTGACATTTCTCGTCCATATATTTCTAAATTCTTAGCTCCATTCCTTCACTTAGATTTGTGTGTATTGTGTGTATTGTTGTGAAATTGTTAGATATTACTTGTTAGATTACTGCACTGTTGGAGCTAGAAACACAAGCATTTTGCTACACCTGCAGTAACATCTGCTAAACATGTGTATGTGACCAATACAATTTGATTTGATTTGATTCAAGGCTGTAATCGCTGCCAAAGGTGCTTCAACCAAGTACTGAGTAAAGGGTCTGAATACTTACGACAATGTGATATTTCATCTTTTTCTCTCAAATAAATGTGCAAAAATGTCTAAAAACCTGTTTTTGCTTCGTCATTATGCGGTATTGTGTTTAGATTGATGAGGGGGGGAAACTATTTTAAAATAAGTCTGTAAAGTAACAAAATGTGGAAAAAGTCATGGGGTCTCAATACTTTCCGAATGCACTGTATATATAATCGCATATGACTATGGTGTGAAGAAAATAATAATTGATAGTGTCAGACGAATGTGAACGTCTATTTCATGTTGGGTTAACGTTAATTTCAGTAAAATGACATGGAAACAACATTGATTCAACCAGTATGTGGCCAGTATGCGCATCTCCCCACCACAGGTGTTGCCACCAAACTGACTTGTAGTGGATATAAATCAGTATCTGATGGCCCAGTACACATAAAAACATCTCCCCACCACAGGTGTTGCCACCAAACTGACTTGTAGTGGATATAAATCAGTACCTGATGGCCCAGTACACATAAAAACATCTCCCCACCACAGGTGTTGCCACCAAACTGACTTGTAGTGGATATAAATCAGTATCTGATGGCCCAGTACACATACAAACATCTCCTCACCACAGGTGTTGCCACCAAACTGACTTGTAGTGGATATAAATCAGTACCTGATGGCCCAGTACACATAAAAACATCTCCCCACCACAGGTGTTGCCACCAAACTGACTTGTAGTGGATATAAATCATTTGTTTCTCTTAAATGTTCATGTACCAAATGAAAATGGACAGTTCGGTGTGTTTCCATCACATTTCTCTAACTCTACCGATAGTTTGGTGACTAAAACTGTTGTGTTAACAACCAAATGTGCCCACTCTGGTCTTGGCAGGTGCCCACTCTGGTCTTGGCAGGTGCCCACTCTGGTCTTGGCAGGTGTGATCTTGCCAACAGCTGTCAGATACAGTGAGGTTGTCTAGTCTACATGACGTGAGTATTATTTGTCAAACGGCAGCCAGGAATCGATCCTCATGTCACCAGAATAAGACCCTCGATATTAATTGAAAAGGCTCTTTGAACTCGTCACCGGGCTCTTTCTCCACCCTGAAGTTCAACATAAATGGTTTCATCACGATTCCCCGAGTCATAGTGGGAGGACGGCACAACATGTCATCTGTAGCCTAATAAACTGCACGATTCCCCGAGTCATAGTGGGAGGACGGCACAACATGTCATCTGTAGCCTAATAAACTGCACGATTCCCCGAGTCATAGTGGGAGGACGGCACAACATGTCATCTGTAGCCTAATAAACTGCACGATTCCCCGAGTCATAGTGGGAGGACCACACAACATATTACGACTTTTACTTTGTTATATTTTCACATACAGTTTGGAGTGTGACTGATTGAGGTTGTGGACAGGTGTCTTTTATACTGATAACAAGTTCAAACAGGTGCCATTAATACAGGTAACGAGTGGAGGACAGAGGAGCCTCTTAAAGAAGAAGTTACAGGTCTGTGAGAGCCAGAAATCTTGCTTGTTTTTAGGTGACCAAATACTTATTTTCCACCATAATTTGCAAATAAATTCATTAAAAATCCTACAATGTGATTTTCATTTTGTCTGTCATAGTTGAAGTGTACCTATGGTGAAAATTACAGGCCTCTCTCATCTTTTTAAGTGGGAGAACTTGCACAATTGGTGGCTGACTAAATACTTTTTTGCCCCACTGTAAAGGCGTTTCCACAACCATTTCTCACATAACTAATTTTACAGATACAAAAATAGCCCACCATGTCGAATTAACAAATTATCTGCATTTATAAAATTGTATAGAAACTTTCTCTTGATTTAAAAAAAAAAAAGACGGTATGACTTTAAAAACTGGATGGACACATGATTATTGACACAGTTCAATAACCACGCATGTTAATATCCAGACTAGATACTATATACTTAACATCCAGACTAGATACTATATACTTAATATCCAGACTAGATACTATATACTTAATATCCACACTAGATACTGTATACTTAATATCCACACTAGATACTATATACTTAATATCCACACTAGATACTGTATACTTAATATCCACACTAGATACTATATACTTAACATCCAGACTAGATACTGTATACTTAACATCCAGACTAGATACTGTATACTTAACATCCAGACTAGATACTATATACTTAATATCCAGACTAGATACTATATACTTAATATCCACACTAGATACTGTATACTTAATATCCACACTAGATACTATATACTTAACATCCAGACTAGATACTGTATACTTAACATCCAGACTAGATACTGTATACTTAACATCCAGACTAGATACTGTATACTTAACATCCAGACTAGATACTATATACTTAATATCCACACTAGATACTGTATACTTAATATCCACACTAGATACTATATACTTAACATCCAGACTAGATACTGTATACTTAACATCCAGACTAGATACTGTATACTTAACATCCAGACTAGATACTATATACTTAATATCCAGACTAGATACTATATACTTAACATCCAGACTAGATACTATATACTTAACATCCAGACTAGATACTGTATACTTAACATCCAGACTAGATACTATATACTTAATATCCAGACTAGATACTATATACTTAACATCCAGACTAGATACTGTATACTTAACATCCAGACTAGATACTGTATACTTAACATCCAGACTAGATACTATATACTTAATATCCAGACTAGATACTATATACTTAACATCCAGACTAGATACTGTATACTTAACATCCAGACTAGATACTATATACTTAATATCCAGACTAGATACTATATACTTAACATCCAGACTAGATACTGTATACTTAACATCCAGACTAGATACTATATACTTAATATCCAGACTAGATACTATATACTTAACATCCACACTAGATACTGTATACTTAGCATCCAGACTAGATACTGTATACTTAGCATCCAGACTAGATACTATATACTTAATATCCAGACTAGATACTGTATAATTAATATCCAGACTAGATACTATATACTTAATATCCAGACTAGATACTGTATACTTAATATCCACACTAGATACTGTATACTTAACATCCAGACTAGATACTATATACTTAATATCCAGACTAGATACTGTATACTTAATATCCAGACTAGATACTATATACTTAACATCCAGACTAGATACTATATACTTAATATCCAGACTAGATACTATATACTTAATATCCACACTAGATACTATATACTTAACATCCAGACTAGATACTATATACTTAATATCCAGACTAGATACTATATACTTAACATCCAGACTAGATACTGTATACTTAACATCCAGACTAGATACTGTATACTTAGCATCCAGACTAGATACTATATACTTAACATCCAGACTAGATACTGTATACTTAATATCCACACTAGATACTGTATACTTAGCATCCAGACTAGATACTGTATACTTAGCATCCAGACTAGATGCTGTATACTTAACATCCAGACTAGATACTGTATACTTAACATCCAGACTAGATACTGTACTCTTAAACCAGACTGTATACTGTGTACTTAACATCCAGACTAGATACTGTATACTTAACATCCATACTAGATACTGTATACTTAACATCCAGACTAGATACTGTATACTTAACATCCAGACTAGATACTGTATACTTAGCATCCAGACTAGATACTGTACACTTAATATCCACACTAGATACTGTATACTTAGCATCCAGACTAGATACTGTATACTTAACATCCAGACTAGATACTGTACTCTTAAACCAGACTGTATACTGTGTACTTAGCATCCAGACTGTATACTGTGTACTTAACATCCAGACTAGATACTGTATACTTAACATCCAGATTATATACTGTATACCTAACATCCAGACTAGATACTGTATACTTAACATCCAGACTAGATACTGTATACTTAACATCCAAACTAGATACTGTACTCTTAAACCAGACTGTATACTGTGTACTTAACATCCAGACTAGATACTGTATACTTAACATCGAGACTAGATACTGTATACTTAACATCCAGACTAGATACTGTACTCTTAAACCAGATTATATACTATATGCTTAACATCCAGACTAGATACTGTATACTTAACATCCAGACTAGATACTATATACTTAACATCCAGACTAGATATTGTATACTTAACATCCAGACTAGATACTGTATACTTAGCATCCAGACTAGATACTGTACTCTTAAACCAGATTATATACTGTGTACTTAAAAACCTCTTAATAAGGATCCAACTTTTTTTTCAATTTCCGCCTAAAATGACATACCCAAACCTAACTGCCTGTAGCTCAGGACCTGAATCAAGGATATGCATATTCATGATACCATTTGAAAGGAAACACTTTGAAGTTTGTGGAAATGTGAAATTAATGTAGTAGAATATAACACATTAGATCTGGTAAAAGATAATACAAAGAAATAAACATGCATTTTTTATTGTTGTTTGTACCATCATCTTTGAAATGCAAGAGAAAGGCCATAATGTATTATTCCAGCCCTGGCGCAATTTAGATGTTGACCACTAGATGGCAGCAGTGTTTGTGCAAAGTGTTAGACTGATCCAAAGAACCATTGTACATCTGTTCAAAATGTTGTATCGAGACTGCCCAAAGGTGCCTAATTGGTTTATTGACACATTTTCAAGTTCATAACTGTGCAATCTCCTCAAACAATCACATGGCATTCTTTCACTGTAATAGATACTCTAAATCAGACAGTGCAGTTAGATTAACAAGAATTTAAGCTTTCTGCCCATATCAGATATGTTTATGTCCTGGGAAATGTTCTTGTTACATACAACCTCATGCTAATCACATTAGCCTATGTTAGCTTAACCGTCCCATGGGGGGGACAACAATCCTGGAGAGGTTTTTAGCATCCAAACTAGATACTGTATACTTAAACCAGACTAGATATTGTGTACTTAGCATCCAGACTAGATACTGTATACTTAACATCCAGACTAGATACTGTATACTTAACATCCAGACTAGATACTGTATACTTAACATCCAGACTAGATACTGTATACTTAACATCCAGACTAGATACTATATACTTAACATCCAGACTAGATACTATATACTTAACATCCAGACTAGATACTGTATACTTAGCATCCAGACTAGATACTGTATACTTAACATCCAGACTAGATACTGTATACTTAGCATCCAGACTAGATACTGTATACTTAGTATCCAGACTAGATACTGTATACTTAACATCCAGACTAGATACTGTGTACTTAGCATCCAGACTAGATACTGTATACTTAGCATCCAGACTAGATACTGTATACTTAGCATCCAGACTAGATACTGTATACTTAGCATCCAGACTAGATACTGTATACTTAACATCCAGACTAGATACTATATACTTAACATCCAGACTAGATACTGTATACTTAACATCCAGACTAGATACTGTATACTTAACATCCAGATACGAAACAGATTTCCTGCCAGTTAAAGACAAAGGAAAACAGTGATATTTCAGAAGTGACTGTTTTAGGACAAGGAGAGGAGAAGGTTTAGTAGAGGTTTAAAACTCCATGTTTCACCTACTTTTCTAATCATCTTGTCTTACAACACGTTGTCTATGTAGATATGTTTTCAGAATTGCATATTGACTGTTGAAAGATCTCATCAATACAAAATTAAACAGCTTAATTTTCACATTGATGACGTATAGTGTGTACTCGTCCAGACAGAGGCAAGTGGCACAAGATGTCTTAAAAACCAATGTTAAATCTCATATTGTAACAGCATATCTTATAAACCAATGTTAAATCTCATATTGTAACAGCATATCTTATAAACCAATGTTAAATCTCATATTGTAACAGCATATCTTATAAACCAATGTTAAATCTCATATTGTAACAGCATATCTTATAAACCAATGTTAAATCTCATATTGTAAAAAAAGAAAAAAAAATACAGATGCCGTATTTGAGATAATAAAAAAAAAAGCTTCTAAAGATTGTAATTTCCACTATGAAATTACAGACTAGATTTTCGCCTTATGAATACTGTATCAACCCCTACAAAAAAAAATATGTCCATTAATTATAATCTAGAACAATAATTCCCATTTCCTGTTGCTGCAGGATTCTTTTC
Organism: Oncorhynchus mykiss; assembly: GCF_013265735.2. Lineage (NCBI taxonomy): Eukaryota > Metazoa > Chordata > Actinopteri > Salmoniformes > Salmonidae > Oncorhynchus > Oncorhynchus mykiss. The sequence goes on from NC_048573.1 coordinate 76,660,825, forward strand.
CTGCTGTAGCCAACTGGCTCTAACGAAGCTGCTCCATCTGTATCACTGTGCTGTTAACTGTCCTGATCTACAGTCATCCCATTACTTCCTCGACGTCGACTTGTCAACCCTTCTTCAGCTTTTATAGTATTCTTCCCTTAGTCCTAGCTTGCTATTTTAAAAAAAAACTTCAATTTTTGAGAATTAATTCAATTTTACGATTGATTTTTTAAATTTTTGGTCAGACTGCTCAGTACAACATCTCATCCTCATCCTGACTGGTCAGACTGCTCAGTACAACATCTCATCCTCAACCTGACTGGTCAGACTGCTCAGTACAACATCTCATCCTCAACCTGACTGGTCAGACTGCTCAGTACAACATCTCATCCTCAACCTGACTGGTCAGACTACTCAGTACAACATCTCATCCTCAACCTGACTGGTCAGACTGCTCAGTACAACATCTCATCCTCAACCTGACTGGTCAGACTGCTCAGTACAACATCTCATCCTCAACCTAACTGGTCAGACTGCTCAGTACAACATCTCATCCTGACTGGTCAGACTGCTCAGTACAACATCTCATCCTCAACCTGACTGGTCAGACTGCTCAGTACAACATCTCAACCTGACTGGTCAGACTGCTCAGTACAACATCTCATCCTGACTGGTCAGACTGCTCAGTACAACATCTCAACCTGACTGGTCAGACTGCTCAGTACAACATCTCAACCTGACTGGTCAGACTGCTCAGTACAACATCTCAACCTGACTGGTCAGACTGCTCAGTACAACATCTCATCCTCAACCTGACTGGTCAGACTGCTCAGTACAACATCTCATCCTCAACCTGACTGGTCAGACTGCTCAGTACAACATCTCATCCTCAACCTGACTGGTCAGACTGCTCAGTACAACATCTCATCCTCAACCTGACTGGTCAGACTGCTCAGTACAACATCTCATCCTCAACCTGACTGGTCAGACTACTCAGTACAACATCTCATCCTCAACCTGACTGGTCAGACTGCTCAGTACAACATCTCATCCTCAACCTGACTGGTCAGACTGCTCAGTACAACATCTCATCCTCAACCTAACTGGTCAGACTGCTCAGTACAACATCTCATCCTGACTGGTCAGACTGCTCAGTACAACATCTCATCCTCAACCTGACTGGTCAGACTGCTCAGTACAACATCTCAACCTGACTGGTCAGACTGCTCAGTACAACATCTCATCCTGACTGGTCAGACTGCTCAGTACAACATCTCAACCTGACTGGTCAGACTGCTCAGTACAACATCTCAACCTGACTGGTCAGACTGCTCAGTACAACATCTCAACCTGACTGGTCAGACTGCTCAGTACAACATCTCAACCTGACTGGTCAGACTGCTCAGTACAACATCTCAACCTGACTGGTCAGACTGCTCAGTACAACATCTCAACCTGACTGGTCAGACTGCTCAGTACAACATCTCAACCTGACTGGTCAGACTGCTCAGTACAACATCTCATCCTCAACCTGTGCTGTGGCTTAATGACTTTGCAAAATAAACACTGATATTAAATAAACCCAAAAGCCAAAGTTTAATCAATGTTGGTGTAGAACAGAGACATCTGACTGCGTGAAAAGCGTTCAACATGGTGGTTGTGGTCATTTGTCTCGTCTATTACAGCTCAGTCCGTTTAGGAGGCCTAACACAGAGCCACTTCACCTGTCTTTCTGTCAAATGTTTCAATCTTCTTCTTCCTCCGTTCTTCTTCTTCTTCTTCCTCCATTCTTCTTCTTCTTCTTCTTCCTCCATTCTTCTTCTTCTTCTTCTTCCTCCATTCTTCTTCTTCTTCTTCTTCCTCCATTCTTCTTCTTCTTCCTCCATTCTTCTTCTTCTTCTTCTTCCTCCATTCTTCTTCTTCTTCCTCCATTCTTCTTCTTCTTCTTCTTCCTCCGTTCTTCTTCTTCTTCTTCCTCCGTTCTTCTTCTTCTTCTTCCTCCATTCTTCTTCTTCCTCCATTCTTCTTCTTCTTCTTCTTCCTCCATTCCTCTTCCTCTTCTTCTTCTTCTTCTACACAGGGAAGCAGATAGAACAACACTCCACCTGTCTTTCTGTCAAATGTTTCAATGTTCCTCTTCCTCTTCTTCTTCTTCTTCTTCTTCTTCTGCTACACAGGGAAGCAGATAGAACAACACTCCAGACAGATCTCCAGACAGTCGGAAGACTCGCAGCAGTCCTCTAGTATCCCACAATCCAACAGGGCAGAGCAGGCGTCCTCCCCACAGGCCAACCCGCCGGCAGCCCCCTCCCCACAGCAACACAGCACCTCACAGCCCTCTCCGCACGCCAGACACTGGGCCAGCACTGAGCACAGGGACAGCACCTCACAGAACAGACAGGCCAGGACACAGTGTACACAGCAGTCTGTGGGGGGGGGATAACATATATTTAATTAGAATATAGAGAACATATTGTGTTCTTGTGTTTTGTGTACATGCTCACTACTTCCTGCTGACCTCGTGACAGGTCCCCATCCTAAAAGAGGTTACTAACCTCAACGGTCTTTTCCTGGTTAAATACAAGAAAAGACCACACAGAGATCAGGACCCAGGGTTAACACCTGATAATGTTATATATTAAATACGGTATATTTAAGGTCAGGACCCAGGGTTAACACCTGATAATGTTCTATATTAAATACGGTATATTTAAGACCAGGACCCAGGGTTAACACCTGATAATGTTCTATATTAAATACGGTATATTTAAGGTCAGGACCCAGGGTTAACACCTGATAATGTTATATATTAAATACGGTATATTTAAGACCAGGACCCAGGGTTAACACCTGATAATGTTCTATATTAAATGCGGTATATTTAAGGTCAGGACCCAGGGTTAACACCTGATAATGTTATATATTAAATACGGTATATTTAAGACCAGGACCCAGGGTTAACACCTGATAATGTTATATATTAAATACGGTATATTTAAGGTCAGGACCCAGGGTTAACACCTGATAATGTTATATATTAAATACGGTATATTTAAGGCCAGGACCCAGGGTTAACACCTGATAATGTTATATATTAAATACGGTATATTTAAGGCCAGGACCCACCCAGGGTTAACACCTGATAATGTTCTATATTAAATACGGTATATTTAAGGTCAGGACCCAGGGTTAACACCTGATAATGTTATATATTAAATACGGTATATTTAAGACCAGGACCCAGGGTTAACACCTGATAATGTTATATATTAAATACGGTATATTTAAGGCCAGGACCCACCCAGGGTTAACACCTGATAATGTTATATATTAAATACGGTATATTTAAGGTCAGGACCCAGGGTTAACACCTGATAATGTTATATATTAAATACGGTATATTTAAGGTCAGGACCCAGGGTTAACACCTGATAATGTTATATATTAAATACGGTATATTTAAGACCAGGACCCAGGGTTAACACCTGATAATGTTATATATTAAATACGGTATATTTAAGGTCAGGACCCACCCAGGGTTAACACCTGATAATGTTCTATATTAAATACGGTATATTTAAGGCCAGGACCCAGGGTTAACACCTGATAATGTTATATATTAAATACGGTATATTTAAGGTCAGGACCCAGGGTTAACACCTGATAATGTTATATATTAAATACGGTATATTTAAGGTCAGGACCCAGGGTTAACACCTGATAATGTTATATATTAAATACGGTATATTTAAGGTCAGGACCCAGGGTTAACACCTGATAATGTTATATATTAAATACGGTATATTTAAGACCAGGACCCAGGGTTAACACCTGATAATGTTATATATTAAATACGGTATATTTAAGGTCAGGACCCACCCAGGGTTAACACCTGATAATGTTCTATATTAAATACGGTATATTTAAGGCCAGGACCCAGGGTTAACACCTGATAATGTTATATATTAAATACGGTATATTTAAGGTCAGGACCCAGGGTTAACACCTGATAATGTTATATATTAAATACGGTATATTTAAGGTCAGGACCCAGGGTTAACACCTGATAATGTTATATATTAAATACGGTATATTTAAGGTCAGGACCCAGGGTTAACACCTGATAATGTTCTATATTAAATACGGTATATTTAAGGCCAGGACCCAGGGTTAACACCTGATAATGTTATATATTAAATACGGTATATTTAAGGCCAGGACCCAGGGTTAACACCTGATAATGTTCTATATTAAATACGGTATATTTAAGGCCAGGACCCAGGGTTAACACCTGATAATGTTATATATTAAATACGGTATATTTAAGGCCATGAAGGGTGAGGAGTGACAGATTAACATTATATTACATGTAGACAAACATACAAGTCATTAGTGGCATATCAATCAATTAATGTGTCAATCAATTACATTTCATGTATTTAGCCAGTTTAACAATAACAAAGCCTCATTTTTTTTATCATTGAATAACAAAAAACTGAGTGTTTTCTTTTTAGCCGTTTGGAATAACAAAAAACTGAGTGGCAAAATCCAGTGAAAACTCACATTGTTTTCTTTTTAGCCGTTTGGTGACTTGTGTAACGCCACCAGGTCAATGTATCCCAACTGTTTATCGGTGACCGCCTGATGGTGAAGGGGCCAGACAGCAGAACTGATAAAGCTGTCAGAGGGGAACGTGGCTTCAAGGTGGCTTTAAGATAAAGACTAGATCGTAGTGACGGGGGGGGGGGGGGGGGGGGGGGGGGGGGGGGGGGGGGGGGGGGGTCACATTGCCCCCAGACAGGAACCTATTTCATTGGTTCAAATCAATGATTCTGCCAGCTAAGACCAATGAAGTGGCTCCTTTTCTGGCATAGTTATGGTTACCCGAGCAGTGTAGAAGGGACAACAATATTTGAAGACCTTTATTCTACTGTTAATTTTTTATACAGTCCTTACCCATCTTTTCTGTCCGCTTTTGTATAATCATACGTGTAACGAAGTTACAACATACCTCACCTGTATATCCACTATAACCCCACCTGTATCCACTATAACCTCACCTGTATCCACTATAACCTCACCTGTATCCACTATAACCCCACCTGTATCCACTATAACCTCACCTCTGTCCACTATATCCTCACCTGTATCCACTATAACCTCACCTGTATCCACTATAACCCCACCTGTACCCACTATAACCCCACCTGTACCCACTATAACCCCACCTGTATCCACTATAACCTCACCTGTATCCACTATAACCTCACCTGTATCCACTATAACCCCACCTGTATCCACTATAACCTCACCTGTATCCACTATAACCCCACCTGTGTCCACTATAACCTCTCCTGTATCCCCTATAACCTCCCCTGTATCCACTATAACCCCACCTGTATCCACTATAACCTCACCTGTGTCCACTATAACCTCACCTGTGTCCACTATAACCTCACCTGTATCCACTATAACCTCACCTGTATCCACTATAACCCCACCTGTATCCACTATAACCCCACCTGTATCCACTATAACCCCACCTGTACCCACTATAACCTCCCCTGTATCCACTATAACCCCACTATATATATTGACTGTCTATGAAACGTAGAATAATTCGTTTTTATTCTCACCATCTCCAGCTATTTCCTTTATCTGAGTGGCGTCAGCTTTCAATGAGTTCTGGCTCCTTGTGGTGGACGGCAGGTGTTGTTTTTTAATAGGGTACCCATGGTGTCTGTCACAGGCTGGGGACTGAGGGGACTGAGGTGGGCTCCATCCTCTCTGGTCAAGAGAGGCAGATGGAGGGGTACAGACGGGGGAGGGGGAGGCTCCGTTGATCAGGGTCTTGGGGGAAGTTTTCGGACTGGACGACACAGGGACCCCGCTGGGAAGCTCTACTGTGTGAGTGAGCAGTCAATCAATCAATCAATCAATCAATCAATCAACGTTGACTTTATACAGCGCTGAACATTTATCATAAAGTTAATAAAAGCAGAAGCTGTCGAAGTAATGTTTTAAAGTGTTTCCATCATTATCAGTAGCATTACCTCTCGGTAGATGGTAGGGGTTTGATGGTATACTGTTTGGTAGGAGATGTGACGCGTCGTCAGTTGTGTTGAGATCTGTCATAGAATCATCACTATCTTCACCATCAGCTCTGGCAGACCTTACAGGGGGCCCTGGGAGCTCTGCTGAACCAGGATCCACACAATAACACTTACAGAGGGCCCTGGGAGCTCTGCTGAACCAGTACAGGTATACATATACATGGTATACATATTTGTCTACTATAACCTAACCTGTATCCACTATAACCTCACCTTTCCCCACTATAACCCAACCTGTATTCACTTTAACCTCACCTGTATCCACTATAACCTCCCCTTTATCCACTATAACCTCCCCTGTATCCACTATAACCTCACCTGTATCCACTATAACCTCACCTGTATCCACTATAACCTCACCTGTATCCACTATAACCTCACCTGTGTCCACTATAACCTCACCTGTATCCACAATAACCCCACCTGTATCCACTATAACCTCCCCAGTATCCACTATAACCCCACCTGTATCCATATAACCATACCTGTATCCACTATAACCATACCTGTATCCACTATAACCATACCTGTATCCACTATAACCCCACCTGTATCCACTATAACCCCACCTGTATCCACTATAACCATACCTGTATCCATTTTAACCCCACCTGTGTCCACTATAACCCAACCTGTATCCACTATAGCCCCACCTGTATCCACTATAACCTCCCCTGTAGCCACTGTAACCTCACCTGTATCCATTTTAACCCCACCTGTGTCCACTATAACCCAACCTGTATCCACTATAGCCCCACCTGTATCCACTATAACCTCCCCTGTAGCCACTGTAACCTCACCTGTGTTCACAATAACCTCCCCTGTATCCACTATAACCCCACCTGTATCCACTATAACCCCACCTGTATCCACTATAACCTCACCTTTGTGTTCCCCGGCTGTCCCATTAGACAGTGGCTGTTGGGTAAAAACATTGGGTAGTGGCTGTGGTTGTGGCTGTGTGGTCTGGTACTCTGGCAGGTCCAGGGGACACTTGGCCACCTCCTGTCCCTTGACCCTGTCCTGACTGATGACTGTCTCTCCTGTCCTCCCCTGCTGCAGCAGCTCCATGTTGTCCAGACAGCCAGGCTCCTCTCCAGACACCTATTACCAACCCTGAACATAACACAGGAGGTTAAATGTTGGGATTCAATCTCATCAGTGGTAGATCCAAGTTATATATTGCTGTTGACATTTAAAGGTAATTTTCCGTTTGACCTGACCTATGCCATGTTTAAACGTAAAAGCGGTCTCTGCAAATGCAACAACATTGCCTTTAAAAGGTGCTTAGCCGACAAAACGCGATCGGATTAAATCCCGGCCTAAACTAAATATTATGAAATGAATTAAAACAGATAGAGAAACAATTTCAGATGTGAAATTGATCTCAGAGATGTTCATTTACACAGAAGTTTAAAGGACTTGTTCCATGAGCAAAACACCCTTGTATGGATGGTTAACTGAGTGGACTCAGAGTACAGTAGGGAACATTTAAAACTAGGTCAATGGACATATTTTAGGGTACAATGATTTCCACATTTTCCATTTTTCAATATGCAATGTCTTCCCTATTTATTTATTTTTTTTAAATATTCACTCAGCCTATTTTTGACTTGTGTTGTCTTCTCCACGTCTTGACGTTTCGTGCGTAATCTTTATGATTACCGGACAACATTGGTTCATTGACACCAAATCAACATTCAGACTAACTTCAGTCTATTAGTCATATTATTATTCATTGCCTTACAAGTCTTTCTTGAATTGGCTACTAAAATGTTACTTTACTTATTTTAAACTGAACTTTTACTAACCAGTTATTAACGGATGTCATAGTTCATGGAAATGCGCAAATGAAGTATTCTAGGGGTATAATTTTTTTATGTCATTAATTCATAGCTTTATGAATTAAGGCCAATTGGTAAACTGCTATGAAAAAAAATTAATCTTCCAAATAAATCAACGCCCACACAGTAAGAAAGTATCCCGAACAAAAAACGCTAATTTTAACCTATTAGTATGCTTACCTGAACTTGATGCCAGTCTTAGACCACGGGTGAAACAATGCAGAAAACATGAGTTTGTAAACTATCGGAAAAACTTGACATCCCGCCACATTCTGTCGGTAATAGACTCGTCTCATGTGTTGGTCTTAAAAGCGAGCAGTGACTGCGCTGACAGATGCGCGTTAGCGGATGAACCGGGCAGCAGTTTGAGTGCGAGACCGGGATGGGGTCGAGCGTCATCAAGATAGACCACCTCCGCTTCCTTTCCCACAGTAAGAAACTCGGGTTACTTGAATAACAGTCAATGTGTTCAAATCATTAGAGCTAACTAGGGATGCGTCTATCTAGTCAGCTGTTGAATATTTGACACACTTGGCATTTGATTATGCCTAACCTATGTTTCCCAAAAAACTTTGACCAGAACTTTTAATATAAAACATGCTTCTTCTCATCATGACTATATATATCTGTGTGTCACAATGCGGGCAGTTTTGACTGTTATTACTCCTTTTCTAGTTTAGATAGGCTACTGAATATCTCATTAAATAAGACAAATCTCATTCAGCTACATGTCTGTTTTATACTCGTTTTTTAACTCGTATTCCCCAAAACGCATCAGTGCTGCTCAGGTGTTACGTTTTTTATGCAATCCTGCCAGCTAGTGGAGACTATCTGTCATTACAGGCTACCTGCCACTGGTATCAGCTGTTCCGTTTTAGAACAGGAGAAATGGAAGTGGTGATCGTAGTGACGTCTCCTTCACTCCAGACAGAGCAAGGGGCAGGAGACGGACTGACCAGCCATAGTCAGACAGGCAGGCAGGCAGACATTTTAAATGGTATGTGTTTTAACCCTTAACACCTAAAAGTATAAGCCATTTTATTTATTTATTTATTTCACCTTTATTTAACCAGGTAGGCTAGTTGAGAACAAGTTCTCATTTGCAACTGCGACCTGGCCAAGATAAAGCATAGCAGTGTGAACAGACAACAACAGAGTTACACATGGAGTAAACAATTAACAAGTCAATAACACAGTAGAGGGGGTTAGAATTGTTAGAATTGTTTTACGATGGTCATATGATGGTCATTTAGCTGTTTGATTTGAGCTTGGTGGGGTGGTACCAGCGGTTCATTCCCAACTTCTCAGACCGAGCTGCTGGTCTCACTGGGCTGACCAGGAAGTCAAGCCCTCAGAAGGTGAAATTGGTCCCAGAGTGCGAAGCAGCCTTTGAGCATCTGAAACAGTGCATGTACCAGAAGCCAGTGTTGCAGAGTCCTGACATCTCACTGCCCGTGCAGTATATCAGCCGGACGTTGTTTCCAAGACAGACAAGGTATTCAACAGCAGACAAGGTATTTGGCCAGCAGCATACCACCCTGCATCGCCAGCAGCATACCACCCTGCATCCCACTGCTGGCTTGCTTCTGAAGCTAAGCAGGGTTGGTCCTGGATGGGAGACCAGATGCTGCCGGAAGTTGTTTCCAAGACAGACATGGTATTCAACGTCAGACAAGGTATTTGGCCAGCTATCACTAACCTCGATTTGGACGAAGACTTGAGTCGGAGGCGAAAGACATATTGATTATCCTGGACCAGGCCCAAATCCTCCACACCCGTAGTAAGAAAAAAGGGCACTGTAAACTGGTCCGAAGGACCCCCGGGTACCAGTTGAGAAAATGAATGGAAGTTTATATGGAGACTATTTAATGCCAAAAATATGGGGTTAAATACATGTCAAAACCATAACAAACGTTTCCTGGTCTTTCTTCTATCTCTCAGATGTGGGAAAGACATTTCAGAACAAATCTCCTTTTGATTTGTTAATCCATGTAGTGAATCTGTTAGAATATAGAGGGTGTCTCCTGAGGGGGAATTGTCATGCCCTCTTCACGACTGTCTTGGTGTGTTTGGACCATGTTAGTTTGTTGTTGATGTGGACACCAAGGAACTTGAACCTGCTCAACTGCAGCCCTGTCGATGAGAACGGGGGCGTGGCTCGGCCCTCCTTTTTCCTGAAGTCCACGATAATCTCCTTTTGTCTTGATCACGTTGAGGGAAAGGTTGTTGTCCTGGCAACACACGGCCATGTCTCTGACCTCCTCCCTGTAGGCTGTCTCATCGTTGAGGGAGAGGTTGTTGTCCTGGCACCACACTGCCATGTCTCTGACCTCCTCCCTGTAGGCTGTCTCATCGTTGTCGGTGATCAGGCCTACCACCGTTGTGTCGTCTGCAAACTTAATGATGATGTTGGATTCGTGCTCCAGAGGATACAGCATTGGCATCAGTCTCCCTGTATAGCCGAGGAGCAGTCAGCCCGCCTGAGACTCACGGACATGAATGAAACACTTCCACGAGCTGGAGGGGATCACCGCCAAGTCCAAACAACAGGTGGTGCAACAGGACAAAGAGGTGAGAGAGGGAGAGAAAGAAAGTGACACACACACACACAGCCTCAAAAGCCCAATCATTCAGTGCCAAACCTGTGTATTACTTATTACTTGAATGAATTGTTTTAGTTGTTTTGTTTCTCTCTTCTATGTGAATGAGGCAGAGGGTGTATATATTCTGTCTGTCCTGCAGTTTCTATTGGGCTAATTCAGGTATGTTTATCCCCGTAAACAGTTCACTTTCATAGCAGCCGCAAACAACACACCACCATCAACCCCAAGGTGGCTCTAAGACACATAGAGAGATCCTATGCCAGGTCAGTAAGAGAACTGTGCTCATGGCCTTATTTCTATTACAGCATATTGGGTGACTGATGACAACACTGTATGTGACCAGGAGAAGAAAAAAATCCAAGCCAAACCGCTACACACAGCCTACATCGTTGTCACCATATTAGTAACGTCCTAGTCAACATAGCTACTGGAACTAACGTGTTAGTAAACCCGCTACAATCATGCAGTTTGGGCTCCCGAGTGGTGCAAAGGTCTAAGGCACTGCATCTCAGTGCTACAGGCGTCACTACAGACACCCTGATTCGATCCCAGGCTGTATCACAACCGGTCGTGATTGGGAGTCCCATAAGGTGGTGCACAATTGGCCCAGCGTTGTCCGGGCTTGGCCGGGGTAGGAAGTCATTGTAAATAAGATTTTTTTTCTTAAATTACTTTCCTAGTTAAATAAAGGTTAACAGGAAGCAGTTTCATCAGCGGGCCCCGGTAACAATATGTAAGTAATATTAAAAGATTACCATGACTTGGAAGAGTTCCAGTGTTGTGTTGGATAGTCATAGCCAGCTAGCTAACATAGCATCCCTCTGTTATAGCCAGCTAGCTAACATAGCATCCCTCTGTTATAGCCAACTAGCTAACATAGCATCCCTATGTTATAGCCAACTAGCAAACATAGCATCCCTCTGTTACAGCCAACTAGCTAACATAGCATCCCTCTGTTATAGCCAGCTAGCTAACATAGCATCCCTCTGTTATAGCCAACTAGCTAACATAGCATCCCTCTGTTATAGCCAGCTAGCTAACATAGCATCCCTCTGTTATAGCCAACTAGCTAACATAGCATCCCTCTGTCATAGCCAGCTAGCTAACATAGCATCCCTCTGTTATAGCCAGCTAGCTAACATAGCATCCCTCTGTTATAGCCAACTAGCTAACATAGCATCCCTCTGTCATAGCCAGCTAGCTAACATAGCATCCCTCTGTTTGAGCAGGGTGTTTCAGTAGGCTAAACTAGCTAGCTGTATTGGCTAGCTAAGTAAGTGAAACTAAAAGTGGGAAAAAATGACAATCTCTCTATATTTTTCTCTTGCGTCTCTTTCATTTTGGAAGAAATGTATTTGTTCAAACCGGTTCAAGTATTGTCTTTCGCTCTCTTTGAGTCATCTACTCACCACATTTTATACACTGTAGTGCTAGCTAGCTGTAGTCTATGTTTTCAGTACTAGATTCATTCTCTGATCCTTTAATTTGGGGGACAACATGTCAGTTCATGCTGTGTTGAGGCACAGATCTGGGGAAGGACCCCAAGAATACAGTGACCTTCATCAGTCTTAAATGGAAGAAGTTTGGAACCACCAAGACTCTTCCTAGAGCTGGGTGCCCGGCAAAACTGAGCAATCAGGGGAGAAGGGCCTTGGTCAGGCAGATGATCAAAAACCCGATGGTCACTCTGACAGAGCTCCAGAGTTCCTCTGTGGAGACGGGAGAACCTTCTAGAAGGACAACCATCTCTGCAGCACTCCATCAATCAGGCTTTCATGGTAGAGTGGCCAGACGGAAGCCACTCCTCAGTAAAAGGTACATAACAGCCTGCTTGGAGTTTGCCAAAAGGCACCTAAAAGACTCAGACGAAAAAGATTCTCTGGTCTGATGAATCTCTTTGGCCTGAATGCCAAGCGTCACGTCTGGAGGAAACCAGCAGCAGAGATTGGGAGACTAGTCAGGATCGAGGAAAAGATGAACGGCGCAAAGTACAGAGAGATCCTTGATCAATAATGCTCCAGAGCACTCAGGACCTCAGACTGGGGGCGAAGGTTCACCTTCCAACAGGACAAGCACATTATCAGACCTATTATTTGACCTTGCTGGTCATTTATGAACATTTGAACATCTTGGCCATGTTCTGTTATAATCTCCACCCGGCACAGCCAGAAGAGGACTGGCCACCCCTCATAGCCTGGTTCCTCTCTAGGTTTCTTCCTAGGTTTAGGCCTTTCTAGGGAGTTTTTCCTAGCCAACGTGCTTCAACACCTGCATTGCTTGCTGTTTGGGGTTTTAGACTGGGTTTCTGTACAGCACTTTGAGATGTCAGCTGATGTACGAAGGGCTATATAAATACATTTGATTTGATTTTGATTTGAAGACAACGCAGGAGTAGCTTCAGCACAAGTCTCTGAATGTCCTTCAGTGTCCCAGCCAGAGCCCGGACTTGAACCCTATAGAACATCTCTGGAGATCTGAAAATACCTGTGCAGCGATGCTCCTTATCCAACCCGACAGAACGCGAGAGGAGAAGAGAAGAGAAGAATGGAAGAAACTCCCCAAATACAAGCTTTTAGAGTCATACCCATTGTGCTGACACAGCACAGAGGAGATGCAGATTTTGCTCCAGCTTGTCACTCAATCATTTGAACTTTTTGCTATTTTTATAAAAGGACATAAAACTAAAACTGAAGAGTCAACTGAAGGGGCTAATCCCATTTTTTCCCCCTCTGGTGGAGCTGGGCCCACCTGGACCTCTCCACCTACAAGGACAGACAGACAGACAGACAGACAGACAGACAGACAGACAGACAGACAGACAGACAGAAAGACATCCCAGGTCTACATTAGAGTATTTTAGTTGTATTTGTACATGTTTATAAGGATTTGGACGGTTAAATAACTAGCCTAGTTAAAAATAAAAAAAACTGCATCAATGATTGTTGTAGGAGTGGCGCCACCTGTATGAGGACAGCGGTACTGCATTACAGTGTTGCGTTGTGCTCTGTTTTATCTGAATAACACCCCCCCCCCCCCCCCCCCCCCCCCCCCCCCCAGACACCTATCCAAATAATGTTCAATACAACCGAGTAGAAAGGCTGGGTGTAGGGGTGAAGGATTTCCCCCACTAATGGTTAATTTTTAGGTTTGGGAGAGGGATAGCTGATCCTAGATCTGTACTGTAGGGGAAACTTCACCCTGCAGCACAAAGACTAGGCCTGCACATGACAGGACACAAAACAAGATGGTGGAAACCTCACCCAGACGTTGGATGTTCAACGGTATCCTCATCATGTCAGATACTTCACCTGGGGGTGTATTTATAAGGAAACAAATGCAAACAAACAGGGGGAAAACGGTGCAAAATGGGAAAAGACCTACCTGAATTTGTCCATTAGAAACTCATTTTCATTGCAAAACATTTTGCTACTCGTTTTGTCAGGTTCTATACTTGATGTTCTGGTCTCTGTATGAGACCTTGTTATGTGGCCTCTCTCTCTGAGACCTTGTTATCTGTTCTCTCTCTCTGAGACCTTGTTATCTGTTCTCTCTCTCTGAGACCTAGTTATCTGTTCTCTCTCTATGAGAACTAGTTATCTGTTCTCTCTCTCTGAGAACTAGTTATCTGTTCTCTCTCTGAGAACTAGTTATCTGTTCTCTCTCTCTGAGAACTAGTTATCTGTTCTCTCTCTCTGAGACCTAGTTATCTGTTCTCTCTCTCTGAGACCTAGTTATCTGTTCTCTCTCTGAGAACTAGTTATCTGTTCTCTCTCTCTGAGAACTAGTTATCTGTTCTCTCTCTGAGACCTAGTTCTGTGTTCTCTCTCTCTGAGACCTAGTTATCTGTTCTCTCTCTCTCTGCGAACTAGTTATCTGTTCTCTCTCTCTCTGCGAACTAGTTATCTGTTCTCTCTCTCTGAGAACTAGTTATCTGTTCTCTTTCTCTGAGAACTAGTTCTGTGTTCTCTCTCTCTGATAACTAGTTATCTGTTCTCTCTCTCTGAGAACTAGTTATCTGTTCTCTCTCTCTGAGAACTAGTTATCTGTTCTCTCTCTCTGAGAACTAGTTATGTGTTCTCTCTCTCTGAGAACTAGTTCTGTGTTCTCTCTCTCTGAGAACTAGTTATCTGTTCTCGTTCTCTGATACCTAGTTATCTGTTATCTCTCTCTGAGAACTAGTTCTGTGTTCTCTCTCTCTGAGAACTAGTTATCTGTTCTCTCTCTCTGAGAACTAGTTATCTGTTCTCTCTCTCTGCGAACTAGTTATCTGTTCTCTCTCTCTGAGAACTAGTTATGTGGGAACACCAGCTGTAGGTAGACCTATACATTTCACATGGGCTACATCCCAAATGACATCCTACATAGAGCACGACAGGCCCTGGTCAAAAGTAGTGCACTATAAAGGGAATAGGGTGCCAGAGTCCTATTGACCCTGGTCAAAAGTAGTGCACTATAAAGGGAACAGGTTGCCATTTGGGAAACATTTGGTTGAAGTCAGAAGTTTACATACACTTAGGTTGGAGTCATTAAAACTCGTTTTTCAACCACTCCACAAATGTCTTGTTAATTAACAAACTATAGTTTTGGCAAGTCGGTTAGGACATCTACTTTATGCATGACACAAGTAATTTTTTCAACAATTGTTTACAGACGGATTATTTCACTTATATCCAGTGGGTCAGAAGTTTATATACACTAAGTTGACTGTGCCTTTAAACAGCTTGGAAAATTCCAGAAAATTATGTCATGGCTTTAGAAGCTTTTGATAGGCTAATTGACGTCATTTGAGTCAATTGGAGGTGTACATGTGGATGTATTTCAAGGCCTATCCTTCAAACTCAGTGCCTCTTTGCGTGACATCATGGGAAAATCAAAAGAAATCAGCCAAGACCTCAGAAAATAGATTGTAGACCTCCACAAGTCTGGTTCATCCTTGGGAACAATTTCCAAATGCCTGAAGGTACCATGTTCATCTGTACAAACAATAGTATGCAAGTATGAACACCATGGGACCACACAGCAGTCATACCGATCAGGAAGGAGACGCTTTCTGTCTCCTAGAGATTAATGTACTTTGGTGCGAAAAGTGCAAATCAATCCCAGAACAACAGCAAAGGACCTTGTGAAGATGCTGGAGGAAACAGGTATATAAGTATCTATATCCACAGTAAAACGAGTCCTATATCGACATAACCTGAAAGGCCACTCAGCAAGGAAGAAGACACTGCTCCAAAACTGCCATAAAAAAGCCAGACTATGGTTTGCAACTGCACATGGGGACAAAGATTGTACTTTTGGGAGAAGTGTCCTCTGGTCTGATGAAACAAAAATATAACTGTTTGGCCATAATGACCATCATTATGTTTGGAAGAAAAAGGGGGAGGCTTGCAAGCCGAAGAACCCCATCCCAACTGTGAGTGCTTTGCTGCAGGAGGGACTGGTGCGCTTCACAAAATAGATGGCATCATGAGGAAGAGAACTTATGTGGATATATTGAAGCAACATCTCAAGACATCAGTCAGGAAGTTAAACTTGTTCGCAAATGGGTCTTCCAATTGGACAATGACCCCAAGCATACTTCCAAAGTTGTGGAAAAAATGGCTTAAGGACAACAAAGTCAAGGTATTGGAGTGGCCATCACAAAGCCCTGACCTCAATCCTACAGACGATTTGTGGGCAGAACTGAAAAAACATGTGCGAGCAAGGAGGCCTACAAACCTGACTCAGTTACACCAGCTCTGTCAGGAGGAATGGGCCAAAATTCACCCAACTTATTGTGGGAAGCTTGTGGAAGGCTAACTGAAATGTTTCACCCAAGTTAAACAATTTAAAGGCAATGCTACCCAATACTAATTGAGTGTATGTAAACTTCTGACCCACTGGGAATGTGCTGAAAGAAATAAAAGCTGAAATAAATAATTCTCTCTAATATTTTTCTGACATTTCACATTCTTAAAATAAAGTGGTGATCCTAACTGACCTAAGACAGGGAATCTTTACTCTGATTAAATGTCAGGAATTGTGAAAAAGTGAGTAAATGTATTTGGCGAAGGTGTATGTAAACTTCCGAAGACTTCGACTGTACACAGGGATTCATGGTTGTGGACAAAGCAACATGAGGAGCTACATGTGTATGTTTCCCATTTTCCCACAAACTGTCGAAGAGCGTTTTCAAGTGTTGTCTGACATCATGTTACTGACGGTGTTAATGTGTTTTATGGTATTTTATTGCCGAAGTCAACATTACATCTTTTTCTTCTTAACCAAGTATTGGAATGGAGTTTAGGAATTATGTGACAAATTAAAACCTGCCAATGAGACATTTGAATGGGTATCCTATTCATTTTAATAGTTGGGTGTGATGGCCTACTTCCAGATATTGGTTCATCCATATTTATTTTAGAATAGGCCTCTTTTTCAAGATCTAAAATCAGTTTGTTCCTCGTCAGTTTTGCTGGCTTTTCTGATAGCTACGTTGAGGAAAAAATGTACGGACTATGACTGCGATATGGGGTTGTCTCGCCTAGCTATCTTACGACGAATGCACAAACTGTAAATGGCTCTGGATAACAGCGTCTGCTAAATGACTCAAATGTCAAATCGATTATCATACCAGATACTAATAATCAAATAAATGGTATAGGTCCGATTCCATTCATGAGCGTGACCCCTCCCCCAATATATATACTATTCAACAGAGACCGCATTTTCTGACGTTCTCACCGACCCTCAAAGGGATAGCGTAGAAGGGAAATGGTAGCAATGTTTGATCATGGGGTAGGCTAATTAGTCTTATCAGGGCATTTGTCTTATTGAGTCTAAAAATGTTCGTGATCCTCTGCCATCATTCTTCACTAAGGTAACAACATTTATAATATTCAGAGACATTAAGTCCCATGATGCACTGGTCATAGTGCACATAACTCGGTCACCATTCAAAGTTGGACTCGATACAAATTGGCCGACACTTTAATTATTATTATTTTTTTTTTTTTAATTATCTTGCCGATCGCCGTCCCTTCCCGCTCGTCCTGCACATGCCCAGTTCAACACATTAGTCCCCTGAAGAAGAAAAAAGGAAACGAGAACAGGAAGACGATCGAACGTGATTTCGGCCGCGATGGAAGAAGCGTTACTGTGTGAGTATTTTCAACCAATTTCTGTCCATTTTAGAGGGTTTGTTTACATTTGTTGCAACGTTGCAAATTAGTAACAAAGATTGGCGCTACATCGCTGACCCCTAAAAAAAATCACGAATGGAGTTTTTTTCAAAACAGAATCATTATAACATGAGAATTAGAAGAAATACATCTGAGTAGCGCATAACATTCTCCTGCAACGAGCAGTTTTTCAGTAGTAGCGCCGAGGGGAAAACACACGGAGCCGTGGACGGAGAACGGAGAGAGGGGGAGTGAGCAGCAGAGGAGGGTCCTACACAACGAGGAAGGGTATATTCATTACGTTGATTCTGCTGCAAAACGTTTTGTCTGTGGAACAGAAACGTTACTTCAAACGCTTTTGAGTTTTGTTCTCAAAAAAGAAGTTGTAGTTCAGTCGTGTCTCTTAAAAAAATAAATAAACGTATGGAAGAGGTTGAAGAAACCCAGCACCGGGGTCCTCACTTCAGAGACAGCACTTCGCAGACTATTCAGATTGGAATGGCAACGCGTGGAAACCATACCATTTCAAAGTGAACTACAACTTCCGTTTAAGTACCCAACAGTTTTTTACGTTACGTCGAAAAATCGGGTTTCACAAACGTAAACGTTATGCAACAGAATCTGTGTAATGAATACATCCCCTGTTGTTGGGAGTCACATGGATCCGACGACCAGGCTGAATCATGGCGGATGGAACATGAAAGTGTGTGTGTGTGTGTGTGTGTGTGTGTGTGTGTGTTTTTTTTGTTGCTACAGTGCTTCGATGCACGCCTACCCATGTTAATGACTAGCAACAACCAAGCCATGTTTCCAGTTGTTGTTTTTAGAGTTTGGTAGATAGCTAGTGACCCACAAAGCTGTTATGTATCAAACGTGTTGGTAATGTTCATCAAAACAACACTACAATCAGATTAAGTTGTAGTGATTTAATTGCTGCAGTTCGAAACAGCTGACCGTGCTACAAGCTAACTACAGTGTGTTTTGAGTTTGTCAAGGCAAAATACCTTAACTAACAAGAACTTGGCAGATGGCCCATTCATCAACTACAGGTTGATAAGGAGCTCTGACACCAGTCAGTCTTAAATAGCCTACCAGATAATATTATTACAATAACCCCAACACATTTTCATGGTGATATTGAGGTTTTTCTCAGTTCTATTTATATTTTTTGACATCTTAGCAGACACTTTTCCAGAGGGACTTAGTGCATTCCTACGCACTCCTGTATACAAGTGGCTGTGCTTCATTGTGATTTGAGCACAGTGCTGCAGTCATTAATTCAGTGTTTCCCCTACCATTCTATAAGGTAGGGCGGGCCCCCCTTATATTATTGACTGTTATAATGCCAGAAGGTTTGCCTCTTGCTTTGGAGACCTAGAGAAAGTTTGATTTAGGCAAAGACTGAATTGATTAGCAGTGTTGTGAACAGACACCATACAACCTATTCTGCAAAGCACGTTGACAAATGGCTTTTGACAAAAAATAGTTCCCACCTTACTAGCACTGTGTTTAAAGCTTGATGATGTGGGGTTCCTTGTGAGTTTTGTAGTTTAATTAGTCAATATAATTAGTCAATATGACAATATGACTAATATGACTAATTGATTAATTTAAGCCGCCAGGTGATTGGTTGGATTTAAAACACGGGCAGGGTTTAAACTTCCAAGAGCAACCCCAAAGGCCTGTAATATTCTAACTCTGCAGGTGTAGGCTTAATAATTTTAGGTATTACATTTCCCACGCCCTCCCTGGTAATTATTTTCTAATAAGCTTGTTTTTATAAATGATCCATTAGGCCTTTTTTTCCCCACTCATGTTCTGTTATCTTGGAAAGTGGTGTCAGCATTACGTTATTATGCCGCTGCATTTCTGCAGGCGAGTGTTTTTTGTTTTGCCCTGCCGGCCCGCGCTGTGATCACCATGGCAACCACATCTTTTTTCTCTCTTCTTCTCGGGTGCTAAACATATCGCCATGGCACCAGCGTGTAGCCTTGGAAACCCACATGGGTGAACGCCAAGCTCCAGATTGATGGTTTCAATCGAGCCAATGTCCATGGTTTCTTGTTGTTTTCTATGTTACGTACGTATGCCTTGCATGTTAGTTCACAGTAAATTACATGTTTAGTCCTAATCAAATCAAATCAAATTTTATTTGTCACATACACATGGTTAGCAGATGTTAATGCGAGTGTAGCGAAATGCTTGTGCTTCTAGTTCCGACAATGCAGTAATAACCAACGAGTAATCTAACCTAACAATTTCACAACTACTACCTTATAGACACAAGTGGTAAGGGGATAAAGAATATGTACATAAAGATATATGAATGAGTGATGGTACAGAGCGGCATAGGCAAGATGGAGTAGATGGTATCGAGTGCAGTATCGTTGTCAATGGTTGAGATTATTGAATTAACATTTTGAATGTAGGTTATATATTGATCGTTTCAGAACTGTCCATTTTGTTACCTCGTTCTTTCTATATTATAATAAATAATGATACCGACTGACATTTTTTCCTTTTATTTCAGAGTGTTCCAAACATCAGCTGAACCCACCCAAACCCCCTTACCACCACAAATGCCAAGATGAAGAGACTAGAGACTTTGTGTATAGACCTTCATATGTCGTAAGGCTACAGGCGAGAACAGAGGAGGACCTGTGTTTGCTGTGAGTCAGTAACGCTACTGAACATGGATGATAAACAGTGAGTAGGCTTAACTAGATTACATTCGACCCGACATGGACAGGAAGCGCCCTAAACTGCTCATCCTAAGGAGAGACACAGTAGAGGGTAGGATGGTGGCACGACACATTGCTCTGGAGGAGGACACGCCCCTGAGCCGTGCGGCCAATCAGGCTCCAGACCTCGGAGAGGGAGCCAATCAGGGAGACCAGGCCGGGGCCGAAGAAGAGGTGAGTGAGGGGTGTTTTCAGTGATCTGAAAGACGGTTTTGAACATTGCAGATAGAAAACAGACAGAGCTCACTCCAGTCCTTATTTTATCCAACAGACAAGTGTAACTTTAAAGAAAAGTATTATATATGAACATATGCCATTTAGCAGACACTTTTTTTTATCCTAAGCAATTTACAGTCCTTTACATAGGAATTACGTTGTATACATTTTACACTCTTGGCACCATAATTTCAGTTTATTCAGCTATAGCAGGTCTTTAAAAAAAAACATGTGTTTTTTAAAAAATGTAATCAAATTATTCCCACGTACCTGCAACAAGCCGATTTTTATATATATATTTTTTTAAGCTATGCTAGGATTTTTTCCTATTTTGAGAGAATCATATTTGTCCTACACCCCATTTCTATCTGAATGTTCTGTGGTATTACATCCTCCTGAACAGTGAATAGAGTTGACACCATTTCTATCTGAATGTTCTGTGGTATTACATCCTCCTGAACAGTGACTAGAGTTGACACCATTTCTATCTGAATGTTCTGTGGTATTACATCCTCCTGAACAGTGACTAGAATTGACACCATTTCCCTTTTTCTATCTGCCAAGACAATCTGTTGTACATTTTCTATCTGAATGTTCTGTAACGCGGCAGACCCGTGGTGAAGAGGCGCTGATCCAGCTGGAGAGCGACATGCTCCCTCTAGGAGCAGAAGTCCAGATGCACACGGCCTCCAGTGAACGACTGGTTTTGGCCCAGGGGACAAGGGAAGGAGGGAGGTGTCTGGATGGGCCGCCTGGAGCCTGGTCTGAGCCCCTGGGGGAGGACGACATTGACGATGGGGAAGAGATGGAGGAGCGTGGTAATGAACAGAGGTATGGAATTTAATTTCTTCACTCACACTTGATCTTCCTGGTAACTGATTTAGCTGATAGTGGCTAGTTGTAATGACTGAATTCTGGTTGTTTTCCCCACTAAATTCTCTGGATTTTAGAGCATCTACTATATGACTGAAATGTAAAATGGTCATTGTTTTTATTATTTATTATATTAGTTAGTGTCTGCATTCACTCTTAGCAGAGCTTGGCCTGTGATATTTTACCAAATCAGTTAAGAATAAATTCTTATTTTCAATGACGGCCTAGGAACAGTGGGTTAATCTGCCTGTTCAGGGGCAGAACGACATATTTGTACCATGTCAGCTCGAGGGTTTGAACTTGCAACCTTCCGGTTACTAGTCCAACGCTCTAACCACTAGGCTACCCTGTCGCCCCAGGTGGACTGGTACATCAAGCAGTCTCGCTACAGAAACAGGAGATCGACTCCTGTTATATGGGCTGTTCTGGTACATCAAGCAGTCTCGCTACAGAAACAGGAGATCGACTCCTGTTATATGGGTTGTTCTGGTACATCAAGCAGTCTCGCTACAGAAACAGGAGATCGACTCCTGTTATATGGGTTGTTCTGGTACATCAAGCTGTCTCACTACAGAAACAGGAGATCGACTCCTGTTATATGGGTTGTTCTGGCTCAGACATACGTTATCCTTTGTCCAGACCGGCTCCTAAGCGCAGGTGGAGGTGGAAGGTTCCGGTACAGGCTGACGACGACTGGGAAGATTGCTCCTCTTTAGGACCGGGCTGGAAACGCAAAGTGGTGTTCCGACGCTCAACCACCCTGCCCGCTAAGAGGAAGTGGGACACGTACTACTGCAGTCCTTGTGGGGACCGCATGAGGAGCAAGGTGAACACTTCTACATACTTCTACAGCGAGAAAGGGTAGCGGTCAGGTATGAATTAACGTTTTGAAGTGGATTTAACAGGTGACCTCAATAAAGGGATTCATAGCTTTCACCTGGATTCACCTGGTCAGTCTATGTCGTAGAAAGAGAAGGTGTTCATCATGTGGTAAAGAGTCCTGAACGCTGATTGGCTGAAAGCCGTGGTATATCAGATCGTATACCACGGGTATGACAAAAACCATGTATTTAAAAAAAAAAATTATTTTATTTTTACTGTTCTACTTACGTTGGTAACCAGTTTATAACAGCAATAAGGCACCTTGGGGGGTTGTGATATATGGCCAATATACCACGGCTAAGTGCTGTTCTTATCGCACGACTCAACGCAGAGTGCATGGACGCTGCCATTAGCCGTGGTATATTGGCCATATACCACAAACCCCCAAGGTGCCTAATTGCTATTACAAACTGTCTACCAATTTTAATAAAACATTTTTTTCCATACCCGTGTTACAAAAGGCTGATATACCACGGCTGTCAGCCAATCAGCATTCAGGACTCGAACCACCTAGTGTATATTTATATTCCTAACTCATTACGATATCTTCTTTCTTTTCTTTTTTTTTTAAAACAACTTTTTGGATTCTGTGTGTATAGTTATTAAATTAGTAGATATTGCTACACTGTTGGAGCTAGAAACATAAGCATTTAGCTAGGTGTTACTGTACTGTTGGAGCTAGAAACATAAGCATTTCTCTACACCTGCGATAACTTCTACAAAACGGTGTATGTGACCAATAAACTGATTCTTAAACTCTGGTCCTTTAAAAACCTGCATTGTGTGTTATAGCGTGTAAAAATAAATGCATGTGGTTTTGAAGTAAGGAGATACTGGTATGGTGATACTGGTATGGTGATACTGGTACGGTGATACTGGTATGGTGATACTGGTATGGCCCATGATACCAAGGAGTGGGGTGATACTGGTATGGAGATACTGGTAGGGAGATACTGGTAGGGAGATACTGGTATGGAGATACTGGTACGGTGATACTGGTACGGTGATACTGGTATGGTGATACTGGTATGGAGATACTGGTATGGCCCATGATACTAAGGAGTGGGGTGATACTGGTATGGAGATACTGGTATGGAGATACTGGTATGGCCCATGATACTAAGGAGTGGAGTGATACTGGTATGGAGATGCTGGTATGGTGATACTGGTATGGAGATACTGGTATGGCCCATGATACTAAGGAGTGGGGTGATACTGGTATGGAGATGCTGGTATGGTGATACTGGTATGGAGATACTGGTATGGCCCATGACACTAAGGAGTGGGGTGATACTGGTATGGAGAAGCTGGTATGGTGATACTGGTATGGAAATACTGGTATGGCCCATGATACTAAGGAGTGGGGTGATACTGGTATTGTAGGCTGCATGTTTATGATCTGTATGTGATGTTTTACATTGATGCTAAATAACGTTGTCTTGCCTTGGATGGTCAATAAAGTTATATTCTATATTCTAAGGTTGAACTGACCAAATACCTCCGTGGTGGCATGGACCTCTCTCGTTTTGACTTCCAGTCAGGACTCTTCTTGGATGAGAAGAGCAGGTTGAAGGTAAAAACACTTCCTTACTTCCTGGTGCCATTATTATTCCTGGTGCCATTATTATTCCTGGTGCCATTATTATTCCTGGTGCCATTATTATTCCCGGGTGCCATTATTATTCCTGGTGCCATTATTATTCCTGGTGCCATTATTATTCCTGGGGACCTTACTTCCTGGTGCCATTATTATTCCCGGGGGCCTTACTTCCTGGTGCCATTATTAATCCCGGGGGCCTTACTTCCTGGTGCCATTATTATTCTCGGGGGCCTTACTTCCGGGTGCCATTATTATTCCTGGTGCCATTATTATTCCTGGTGCCATTATTATTCCCCGGGGCCTTACTTCCGGGTGCCATTATTATTCCTGGTGCCATTATTATTCCTGGTGCCATTATTATTCTTGGTGCCATGGGTCTTATTCATTAGTGAATAAGGAAGAACCGTCCCCGTTTTCAGCCCGCTTGCTTCTGATTGGTTCCTAGTGATCAACCCTGGTTTCCATCCCCGATATTGCTGTGTATGTACACAGTAGTTATGTAAAAAAAAATATATATATATATATATTTAGGTTTATTTCCTCACCACAGCATTTGAACCACTTGGAGGAAGTTCCCTCCTCTAGTACGAGCACCTCCAGGGCTGGTACCCCTATGACCGACACCCCCAGGACAGGCACTCCAGACCTGGACCGGAACCACACCCCCGATGGCTTCCCTGGAACTCCCCAGCGCACACCACAGAGTCAGGCCAGCTTCCCGCACATCACACAGTCCCCCACTGCTGTTATCCACAACAGCCTCCCCACCACCCCTAAGCCATCCCTGGCCAGTGGCTCCCCCTCTCTCCGTCTGGAGCAGATCTCCCCACAGAGACTCAGTGCCGTGGCCTCTTCAAGCCGAGACGCGGTAATCCCTCATCTGTCTCAGTCTCTCCTGCCTGTCAGCCCGACCAACAACCAGCTCCTTCAGTCAGGACTACAACCACCTAGCCCAACCAATAATCCACTCTCTCAATTAGGACTACAAACCCCAGAGAGGCACAGGAAGGTAGTAGTGATCCATAGGCCGGATGTGGATCTGGACCCAATCACCTCCCCTCCCCCTCAGCACCGTTCCCTGGTAACCCAGTGGACCCAACAGTGGAGTGGATCTAATATTGTGCTGAATGGACACAGAGAAATGGACACCGAGAAACCAACTTGTACAGGTAGACGTGGACGGGCAGAGTCAGTGGAAGCAACGTCCCTTAGGCCAGGCTCCTACGGTGAGAGGATTCAGCAGATGAAAACAGCCAATGACAAAGATGGTGAGTCCTTTTTTTTCTTTTTTTCTCTCCATTCTTTTGTATTCAACAAGCCAGGGATAGTCCGCTCAGTAACACTGGCTTATCTTTCTCAGAGGGCTAGACTACAAAACAGGATCAAGGAGTTAGCCAGCCAGCTTCCCTAAATATTCTGAACAGAGTGGCTGCAGATCAGACTTTTCCCAGATCCCCCACCCCCCTCCAAAAAAACCCTAAAGATTCCGAAGCTTCAGCACACGTGTTGCTTCTGTACTTTAGGCAGTAGAGGGCAGGCTACTCTGGTGAATGGTGCTCGTTTTAATAAAGTTATACAGAAGCTGAGATCACATAATGATAGGCTTCTACCTAACAGAGTGAATATAATAGCACAGTATAACTGTCAGACAAAAAACACACAACAGCGTGTCCCACTAGGCATAATACACAGGTAGGCTATGCTACGGTCTGTTAGCAACGTAGCTCTAAAATTCATTCAGGTAGGCTATGCTACGGTCTGTTAGCAAAAAAAATATATAAATATAAATAAATATATATATATATATGAGTGAAAAGTATATCTGGATATTGGTTAGCCTACAATTACGCTTTCGAAATGTTAAGATTATTTTGCTTTTCACTCGCAGTTGCTTAGTAGCCTAGGCCTACTGCCCACCGGTCACGTTGTACA
This sequence comes from Oncorhynchus mykiss, assembly GCF_013265735.2. Classification (NCBI taxonomy): domain Eukaryota; kingdom Metazoa; phylum Chordata; class Actinopteri; order Salmoniformes; family Salmonidae; genus Oncorhynchus; species Oncorhynchus mykiss. The sequence goes on from NC_048573.1 coordinate 76,686,768, forward strand.
GCGCCATATTTTCCTAACGGAAATCCTGAGGAAACACAGACTAATGTAAAAATGCATTTTCGTTTTTCTTGGAATAGAAACACCATAATATTAATCAATTTAATAAAGCTACATTTCTAACAGTATAAACAGCACAACAAATACAATCATTTTAAAACACATAATAAACATATAAACATATTATAATCAACCCCATATAGTATTTTCTAACAAAAAAAGGTTTAAAAGTCTAGTATTAAATATTAAATATTTATATTTATACCAATATTAAAATCAACAGTGGCTTATATTATAAAAATGTGCGCAGTCTCTTTAACCAGTAATGACGGTAATGTAAAATTAGATTTTTTGTTTTGTTTGTGATCCAATACGTAATATAGTACACTTGGTTTTAATCCAGAGAGGTTAGCAAAAGTATCTAGATCCTCTAAGAGGCTGTGGAGGCCTGCTAATTGTTGATTTAAATGAAGACATGAGTCATCAGCGTACAATGACACACTTGTGTTTAAAAGCCACTGATTTCTAATCTCTTAATATTATTGTTGGATCTCATTTTAACAGCTAACATTTCGATGGCAACAATAAATAGATATACCGATAGCGGACAACCTTGTTTATTCCTCTTAACAGTTTAAAACTGTCTGAGATTTAGCCATTATTTACTATTTTACACCTAAGGTTACTATACATAATTTTAACCCATTTTATAAGAGACCCCAACATTGAAATATTCTAGGCATTTATATATAAAATCCAGTCATATTTTATAAAAAGCCTTTTCAAAATCAGCTATGAAAACCAGGATTGGTGTCCCCGATATTTCCTAGTATTCTATTGTTTCCAGTACTTGCCTTATATTATCTCCCATGTATCATCCATGTAAAATAAAAACCTGTCTGATTAGGATGAATAATATCTGACAATACTTTTTTTTTAGATTCTATGCGCCAAGCATTTAGCGTATTTTGGATTGTTGCATCACAACACTGAAGAGGCCTCCGATTTTCTTTAATGGACTGGATCTTTATATATACCACTTGGGTCCTGTTTCAGTAATAATGATATCAGGCGACCTTGTTACGTGTCCGATAATTTACCATTTTATATAGGAGCGGTTAAAACAGGCTAATAATGGTCCTCTCAATATATATTTAAAAAATGTTTGATATACTTCCACTGGTGTGCCATCCAGACCTGGAGTTTTCCCAGACTTAAAGGCTTTAAATGCATCAAGAAGTTTCTCCTCTGTAATTTGGCCTTCACATGAGTCTTTCTGTACATATGTTAATTTTACATTATTATTATTATTATTATTATTATTATTATTATTATTTGGAAAAAAATCCATACAATTAGCTTCGGGTAGTGGAGATGGAGACAAACGAAAACATATTCTTAAAGTACTTCACTTCCTCATTCAGTGAATCACGTGTGACTCCATCATTTGTAACAAGTTTCAATACATTTTTTTGGGTAGCATTTCTATATTGAAGATCGGAAAATAATTTGCATTTTTTCCCCCATATTCCATCTAGTTAGCTTTATTTTTAATAATATATTACACGGGATCTTTCTTCGATAAGTTCCTCCACTTCTTTTTGTTCTTCCTCTTATTCTGTGCCTCTGTGGTCCAGGTTTTTAATTGCTGTCTAACTGTACTGTTAGTCCTTCAATTTCCTTTGTTAATGTGGACTCTTTTGATCTAAATGTCTTTTGTTTTAAGAGATGAGTACTGAATTGCAGGGCCTCTAAAGGCACATTTAAAAGTGTCCCATACAATAAGGGGATCTGCTGTACCTAATGTTATGTCTGAAAAAGTCAGTTAAAAAATGTTCTGTCCTAGTTTTAACAATTTACCATCTAGTAGGCTTTGATTAAATTTCCAATATCGCCCACGTGAAAATTCTGTAAAGAGTTATTTTTATATATATTTATATATATATATATATATATATATATATATATATATATATATATATATATATATATATATATATATATATATATATATATATGCCAATTATGTGAGGCTCTGTCCACAATCTGTCCCCTATCAACACTTTAAAAAAAAAAACTTTTGGTGCAAGAGAGAATGAAGATGACTAGCTTGATTAAACCTCCTCCATGTATATCTCACTAGGTCAGGGTATTAAACCTCCTCCATGTATATCTCACTAGGTCAGGATATTAACCCTCCACCATGTATATCTCACTAGGTCAGGATATTAAACCTCCTCCATGTATATCTCACTAGGTCAGGGTATTAACCCTCCACCATGTATATCTCACTAGGTCAGGATATTAAACCTCCATGTATATCTCAGTAGGTCAGGATATTAAACCTCCACCATGTATATCTCAGTAGGTCAGGATATTAAACCTCCTCCATGTATATCTCACTAGGTCAGGATATTAAACCTCCTCCATGTATATCTCACTAGGTCAGGGTATTAAACCTCCTCCATGTATATCTCACTAGGTCAGGATATTAAACCTCCTCCATGTATATCTCACTAGGTCAGGGTATTAAACCTCCTCCATGTATATCTCACTAGGTCAGGATATTAAACCTCCTCCATGTATATCTCAGTAGGTCAGGATATTAAACCTCCTCCATGTATATCTCACTAGGTCAGGATATTAAACCTCCTCCACGAATATCTCACTAGGTCAGGATATTAAACCTCCTCCATGTATATCGCACTAGGTCAGGGTATTAAACCTCCTCCATGTATATCTCACTAGGTCAGGGTATTAAACCTCCTCCATGTATATCTCACTAGGTCAGGGTATTAAACCTCCTCCATGTATATCTCACTAGGTCAGGGTATTAAACCTCCTCCATGTATATCTCAGTAGGTCAGGGTATTAAGCCTCCACCATGTATATCTCACTAGGTCAGGATATTAAACCTCCACCATGTATATCTCACTAGGTCAGGATATTAAACCTCCTCCATGTATATCTCACTAGGTCAGGATATTAAACCTCCTCCATGTATATCTCACTAGGTCAGGGTATTAAACCTCCACCATGTATATCTCAGTAGGTCAGGGTATTAAACCTCCACCATGTATATCTCAGTAGGTCAGGGTATTAAACCTCCTCCATGTATATCTCACTAGGTCAGGATATTAAACCTCCATGTATATCTCACTAGGTCAGGATATTAAACCTCCACCATGTATATCTCAGTAGGTCAGGGTATTAAACCTCCACCATGTATATCTCACTAGGTCAGGGTATTAAACCGCCACCATGTATATCTCACTAGGTCAGGATATTAAACCTCCTCCATGTATATCTCACTAGGTCAGGATATTAAACCTCCTCCATGTATATCTCACTAGGTCAGGATATTAAACCTCCTCCATGTATATCTCACTAGGTCAGGATATTAACCCTCCATGTATATCTCACTAGGTCAGGATATTAACCCTCCACCATGTATATCTCAGTAGGTCAGGGTATTAAACCTCCTCCATGTATATCTCACTAGGTCAGGATATTAAACCTCCTCCATGTATATCTCACTAGGTCAGGATATTAAACCTCCTCCATGTATATCTCACTAGGTCAGGGTATTAAACCTCCTCCATGTATATCTCACTAGGTCAGGGTATTAAACCTCCATGTATATCTCACTAGGTCAGGATATTAAACCTCCTCCATGTATATCTCACTAGGTCAGGATATTAAACCTCCTCCATGTATATCTCACTAGGTCAGGGTATTAAACCTCCTCCATGTATATCTCACTAGGTCAGGGTATTAACCCTCCACCATGTATATCTCAGTAGGTCAGGGTATTAAACCTCCTCCATGTATATCTCACTAGGTCAGGATATTAAACCTCATCCATGTATATCTCACTAGGTCAGGATATTAAACCTCCTCCATGTATATCTCACTAGGTCAGGATATTAAACCTCCATGTATATCTCACTAGGTCAGGGTATTAAACCTCCTCCATGTATATCTCACTAGGTCAGGATATTAAACCTCCTCCATGTATATCTCACTAGGTCAGGGTATTAAACCTCCTCCATGTATATCTCACTAGGTCAGGATATTAAACCTCCTCCATGTATATCTCACTAGGTCAGGGTATTAAACCTCCTCCATGTATATCTCACTAGGTCAGGGTATTAAACCTCCTCCATGTATATCTCACTAGGTCAGGATATTAAACCTCCTCCATGTATATCTCACTAGGTCAGGATATTAAACCTCCTCCATGTATATCTCACTAGGTCAGGATATTAAACCTCCATGTATATCTCACTAGGTCAGGATATTAAACCTCCTCCATGTATATCTCACTAGGTCAGGATATTAAACCTCCATGTATATCTCACTAGGTCAGGATATTAAACCTCCTCCATGTATATCTCACTAGGTCAGGATATTAAACCTCCTCCATGTATATCTCACTAGGTCAGGATATTAAACCTCATCCATGTATATCTCACTAGGTCAGGATATTAAACCTCCTCCATGTATATCTCACTAGGTCAGGATATTAAACCTCCTCCATGTATATCTCACTAGGTCAGGGTATTAAACCTCCTCCATGTATATCTCACTATGTCAGGGTATTAAACCTCCTCCATGTATATCTCACTAGCTCAGGGTATTAAACCTCCATGTATATCTCACTAGGTCTGGGTATTAAACCTCCATGTATATCTCACTAGGTCAGGATATTAAACCTCCTCCATGTATATCTCACTAGGTCAGGGTATTAAACCTCCTCCATGTATATCTCACTAGGTCAGGATATTAAACCTCCATGTATATCTCACTAGGTCAGGATATTAAACCTCCATGTATATCTCACTAGGTCAGGATATTAAACCTCCATGTATATCTCACTAGGTCAGGGTATTTAAGCCTCCATATATCCACTTATTCCAATATATCCATGACATTCATGATTTCCTTAAGTGCCTGAGGGTGATGGTTTGTAGTGTGATTTCCTTTCCGGTCCATAGAGGTATTTAAGACTGTATTAAAATCTCCCACCATAATAATAGAGTCTAGTGTTGCTTGTAGAGTTGATAATTTTTTAAATATATATATTTTCAAATAAGCTTGGATCATCATTATTTGGAACGTATAGGTTAATAAGCCATATGTGTTTATTGTCCAATAACATATTTAAAATAGTTCATCTACCTTGATCTGTTTGAACAATTTGCACATTTGGATCAAAATTACTGTTAATATCATCACCCCCTTTTGAATTTCTTTGCCCATGGGAGAAATACTGTATATTCCCCCCAGTTATTTTTCCACAACTTCATCTAAAACTGTTGAATGAGTTTCCTGTAGACAATAGATATTATATTCCTTCTCTTTTTAGCCAGGTAAACACTGATCGTCTTTTCTTATTATCTGCTAAGCCATTACAATTATAACTGGCTATACTTATTTCACCACTTACCATAATGAGACACAACTTTCAATTCTATTTATCACAATATATGTTTGTAAACGTAACATGACGATTGTGTGTCTATATAGCTGTACCATGATATTTGCATTGCTACTAAGTAAAACCTCCAATTGGTCCCCACTATTCCATCCGCTAAAAGCCCTCCTCATCCCGAGTTGGGTTGTCACCCCCCCCCCCCCGTATCCCAGCCCTGAAGAGACTGGGATCCATCCTTCGAAAAGAGCACACAGTGCCATTTACAGAACAGAAGTAGATGAACCGCCAAATGCATTTCCATCACCCTCACCTCAATTTGTGTGTGTGTGTGTATATATATATATATATATATATATATATAAAATCCATCAAAAATAAATGTGTATATATATATTTTTTAAATCCTGCATATCTTATTTTTCATAATTAGCTATTAATATTTGTGGTAATGTAGGCAATGTATGCAAAGGATTTTACCTTTCGCCATGACCAAAATTACATTATTGCAATTATTATATTAGCAAACAATTATTGTGAATCCTCCTATATTGACCCTAACATATTTTACTCCCTCGCAACAGTTGTGGGACACCCACACACACCCACACACAGTCAACCCCTTTCCCCAACAACAACCATAGACTCACATTCTCAACAGTTGCACCATCCCAGAGCCCAACTCAAGAAAGTTCTTGATTTACGAATGCATATACAGTTGCAGCTGTATGAGACGGCCTGCAAAACTGTGCAAAAACATGGGCAGAAAGGGGGAGATTTGATTAACCATTGTGACGTCCTAGATGATGGAGGTCAGATATACAGTGGGGCAAAAAAGTATTTAGTCAGCCACCAATTGTGCAAGTTCTCCCACTTAAAAAGATGAGAGAGGCCTGTAATTTTCATCATAGGTACACTTCAACTATGACAGACAAAGTGAGAAGAAAAAAAATCCAGAAAATCACATTGTAGGATTTTTAATGAATTTATTAGCAAATTATGGTGAAAAATAAGTATTTGAATCTTGAGGGGGCAGTGCTGCTCTAGGACTCTGACCACATTTTGGCTGCATACAGACCGCTTACAGTAGGCCCATAAAACAGTTAGGGACTTTTCCTTAGCATCTGGGTCATTCAGGTGGATGTATAGGGTTGTGAACCGTTCCATCAATATAGGATCATAAATCAATTAGATGTATAATTCATATTTTTTTGAAATTGTTCCCCATGAAATACGGAACTGTTCCATATTTTATCGAACGGGCAGCAACCCGAAGTCTAAATATTCCTGTTACATTGCACAAACTTCAATGTTATGTCATAATTATGTGAAATTCTGGCAAATTAAGTTAGTGAGTTAGTGGAGCTAACTTGATGCAGTCCAGACTCCCAGGCTAGTGGAGCAGACCGGCGGATCTATAGTAAGGGGTCTGCTGCACTGATAAGCAGCCTTGATCCGTGAGACACATTTTGACAGAAGCACCGAAAGTAACAAATTCTAGTACCCGATTTTCATGTTCTAGTATCAACAAAGTACTGACGTTTCGGTATACCGTGCAACACTAGCGTGTGCACATGCTGCTCCAGAGACAGTGCTGTTCTTCCTTCAGACAAGCATGCGGTAAAACTTTGTTCATTTGCACAATGTCTCTCGTTCACATTGGCTTGTAAATATCCAACCTCACAAAAAAATTATATTCTACCTATAGATGTATACATTTATGAGCTGGATTGCCTGTCTTTGCAATTCGTTTATTTGCCTTTGCATATTTAGCTAGCAGCCGCTATTGGAAATTCGCTAGCACTTGTACAATTTATTTTTTTATTCTGGTAAAGATAAAAAACACAAATGCAGAAGCTTCGGGACCTTTCATCCTGGGAAACAAAGGTCTTAAAGTCAGATCCACTATTCTGAAATAATAGTAATTAATAGTAATAATTCAGAAAATCACCAAAGTTAGCTGGTGCACTCTGTAGTGTACCCCCAGGGATGCTGGGATTCCTGACCACGGTGTGTGTGTGTGTGTGTGTGGAGCACTTGAAGGTGTGGCAGTTATATCTAGAAGACAACAGTCAACTGTAAATCTTTGTCGCTTGTTGGTTCAGATGAGTCTCGAGGAAAAGAGTCACTTTGAGTGGCTGTAGTTTGTATTATATACAGTCCTCGGGGCATCTTTCTGTCTGTTTGGTTGAAGTATTTGTGTTGTTTTTTGTGTTCTCCAGCTGAGAAGAAACAGTCCCCAAGTATTGTGTTCAGAAAGGTAAGACCGACCTAACATGATCCATCTCTGCCCGCCGAACTGTCTTTCACTCTGCATGTGTTGGCTACTCCTGTTCTGCTAGTCTGATTGGATAAAGCATCCTTTTAATTCTGTAGCTGTTTACTATCGTCTGTAGTATTCTCCCTGTTCTATGTTAGTGTAAGGTGAAGTTGCACCTAAGACACTGATCCTGAGTCAGTTTAGCATTTTCTCCACTCATGGTTTGGTGGCGAGGAAGCTGATACTGGATCACCCTACAATGTCCTGTGTTGGTCCTGATGCACATTTATTTTAGTTTCAGCAGAGTCAGGGTCTGTCAGTTGGCCCAGTCGTTATACTGCCACCTGTCTGACATGGTCTGTCAGTTGGCCCAGTCGTTATACTGCCACCTGTCTAGCAGGGTCTGCCAGTTGGTCCAGTTGTTATACGGCCACCGGTCTGGCAGGGTCTGTCAGTTGGTCCAGGCGTTATACTGCCACCTGTCTAGCAGGGTCTGTCAGTTGGTCCAGGCGTTATACTGCCACCTGTCTAGCAGGGTCTGTCAGTTGGTCCAGGCGTTATACGGCCACCGGTCTGGCAGGGTCTGTCAGTTGGTCCAGGCGTTATACGGCCACCGGTCTGGCAGGGTCTGTCAGTTGGTCCAGGCGTTATACGGCCACCGGTCTGGCAGGGTCTGTCAGTTGGTCCAGGCGTTATACTGCCACCTGTCTGGCAGGGTCTGTCAGTTGGTCCAGGCGTTATACAGCCACCGGTCTGGCAGGGTCTGTCAGTTGGTCCAGTCGTTATAAATCAATAAAAAGTAACACAATAAGAATAACATAACGAGGCTATATACAGGGGGCCCCGTTACCGAGTCAGTTGAGGTAATTTGTATATGTAGGTGGGGGCGATGTGACTATGCATAGGTAACAAACAAACAGCGAGTAGCAGTAGCGGCCACTGTCCGTGATAACAGACACAGGGAAAAGGCCATAGTTCCAGACTCTGCTGAGGTACAGTAATAATTAATTCCAAGAAACAACTTCCAACAGAGTTGAAGATATGACATAAGTTATGAGGTGGGTAGTTGTAGGTAGTAGATCTTGGTGAATATTGCTGGTTTTGTAGTTCGGTATCCCACTGTGGTATTGTGTTGTCGTATTAGTGTGAGCTATAATGTTTAAATTATCGGAACGTTCACTAAAGGGGCAGGGGATTAAGGTTTTCTATTGAGGGAGGAATGTGGGGGGCGTGTTTCAGCTGGAAAAACTCTACCCCTCACTTCCACAACCTGTCTCTACCGCTGACACAATATATATCCATATATATATATATATAAATATATTTTTTTGTTCTGGAAGACCAAGAGGAATCAAGTGAAAGACAAAAGTACAATGGTGAAATAAACACTACTATATAAGGAGTAGGAACTCTGGTTGCCTAGGACACGGGTAGCAACCGCGGGTAGCAACCGTGGTCCTGGACTTTCTGGTCCCCTCATGTTTCAGATTGATTTAATCTTAGAAGACCAGATGTGTTGAATTTAGTCAATCACTGGAGTGATCAATTAGTTTTGTAGCTCAGTGTAGTGCCTAGTTGGGACAACATCCTGCTCTACTTGCAGCGCTCTAGGAAGCGTGCACCTGAGCCATTTCCGTGACTACGACACACGAGGGTCTATCACCATTCTGTTGTCACACAGGGTGTTGAAGACGGACTGAATTCACCACAATAATGCATTTGAATGTTTCTGTGTTTTTTAGAAGGTGTCCATTTTGTTTCTAAGGCAAGTGCTGCACAAGCATTGGGCTATTTGCGCTGCAGGAATCGTTGTCAGCTCACTAATGAGAGGGTCTAGAACTGAGCCTTGCGGGACGCCACAATAGTTGTAGAATAGAATAGTTCTTAGCATAGCCTTTGTTTTCTTATTTACCGTTTTTTTCACTGACCGCCAGATTCCAGACTAATCAATGCACGGGTTAAAGCTGTGGGTTAAAGCTGTTTACTTCTTTCTACTAACTAGCCTCTTATTAACCTTTACAAACATGAGTGCAAACCTCATGGTTTCAAAAAAAAAAGTTTTATGTATAAATCAAAGTGATTAATTTAGGCCGATGGTAACGGGGTCGTTATCTGGTAATGGGATAGGGTTGCAACAATGCTGCTAACTTTCCCAGGTTTTCTGGAAATCCCGGTTAATGGGGGATTACTTTATTTCCTCATGATTTTACTGGAATGTTGGGAAATGTAATCACATTCTGTAACCCTACTAGAAGTACATTAGTAGATGGCACCCTATTCCCTATATAGTGCACTACACTGTGAGCCTGGTCAAAAGTAGTGCACACTATACGGATTCGAGTGCCATTTGGAACTCAAACATAGTGTGACTGTGTTGTGCTGGTCGGTCTGTCCCTCCCATCTTCCCTTCCCATAGTGTGCTGTAGTGACTGTGTTGTGCTGGTTGCTATGTCCCTCCCTTCCCTTCCTGTAGTGTGCTGTAGTGACTGTGTTGTGCTGGTTGCTATATCCCTCCCTTCCCTTCCTGTAGTGTGCTGTAGTGACTGTGTTGTGCTGGTTGCTCTGTCCCTCCCATCTTCCCTTCCCATAGTGTGCTGTAGTGACTGTGTTGTGCTGGTTGCTATGTCCCTCCCTTCCCTTCCTGTAGTGTGCTGTAGTGACTGTGTTGTGCTGGTCGGTCTGTCCCTCCCATCTTCCCTTCCCATAGTGTGCTGTAGTGACTGTGTTGTGCTGGTTGCTATATCCCTCCCTTCCCTTCCTGTAGTGTGCTGTAGTGACTGTGTTGTGCTGGTTGCTCTGTCCCTCCCTCCCTTCCCTTCCTGTAGTGTGCTGTAGTGACTGTGTTGTGCTGGTTGCTATGTCCCTCCCTTCCCTTCCTTCCCTTCCTGTAGTGCGCTGTTGTGACTGTGTTGTGCTGGTTGCTATGTCCCTCCCTTCCCTCCCTTCCTGTAGTGTGCTGTTGTGACTGTGTTGTGCTGGTTGCTATGTCCCTCCCTTCCCTCCCTTCCTGTAGTGTGCTGTTGTGACTGTGTTGTGCTGGTTGCTATGTCCCTCCCTTCCTTCCCTTCCTGTAGTGTGCTGTTGTGACTGTGTTGTGCTGGTTGCTATGTCCCTTCCTTCCCTTCCTGTAGTGTGCTGTAGTGACTGTTGTGCTGGTTGCTCTGTCCCTTCCCTCCCTTCCTGTAGTGTGCTGTAGTGACTGTGTTGTGCTGGTTGATATGTCCCTCCCTTCCCTTCCTGTAGTGTGCTGTAGTGACTGTGTTGTGCTGGTTGCTATGTCCCTCCCTTCCCTTCCTGTAGTGTGCTGTAGTGACTGTGTTGTGCTGGTTGCTATGTCCCTCCCCTCCCATAGTGTGCTGTAGTGACTGTTGTGCTGGTTGCTATGTCCCTCCCTTCCCTTCCTGTAGTGTGCTGTAGTGACTGTGTTGTGCTGGTTGATATGTCCCTCCGTTCCCTTCCTGTAGTGTGCTGTAGTGACTGTGTTGTGCTGGTTGCTATGTCCCTCCCTTCCCTTCCTGTAGTGTGCTGTAGTGACTGTGTTGTGCTGGTTGCTCTGTCCCTCCCTTCCCTCCCTGTAGTGTGCTGTAGTGACTGTGTTGTGCTGGTTGCTCTGTCCCTCCCTTCCCTTCCTGTAGTGTGCTGTAGTGACTGTGTTGTGCTGGTTGCTATGTCCCTCCCTTCCCTTCCTGTAGTGTGCTGTAGTGACTGTGTTGTGCTGGTTGCTATGTCCCTCCCTTCCCTTCCTGTAGTGTGCTGTAGTGACTGTGTTGTGCTGGTCGGTCTGTCCTCAGGTGGGAGGGGATAAATGGGTTCTAGGGGGGAAACAACTGGAGTTCAAAGAAGAGGAATTCGGCAACAGCGGCACGACTCCACTTTACACTAAGGTACGCTTTTTAACCTGACTCTACTTTACACTAAGGTACGCTTTTTAACCTGACTCCACTTTACACTAAGGTACGCTTTTTAACCTGACTCTACTTTACACTAAGGTACGCTTTTTAACCTGACTCCACTTTACACTAAGGTACGCTCTTTAACCTGACTCCACTTTACACTAAGGTACGCTTTTTAACCTGACTCCACTTTACACTAAGGTACGCTCTTTAACCTGACTCCACTTTACACTAAGGTACGCTTTTTAACCTGACTCCACTTTACACTAAGGTACGCTTTTTAACCTGACTCCACTTTACACTAAGGTACGCTCTTTAACCTGACTCTACTTTACACTAAGGTACGCTTTTTAACCTGACTCCACTTTACACTAAGGTACGCTTTTCAACCTGACTCCACTTTACACTAAGGTACGCTTTTTAACCTGACTCCACTTTACACTAAGGTACGCTTTTTAACCTGACTCCACTTTACACTAAGGTACGCTTTTTAACCTGACTCCACTTTACACTAAGGTACGCTTTTTAACCTGACTCCACTTTACACTAAGGTACGCTTTTTAACCTGACTCCACTTTACACTAAGGTACGCTTTTTAACCTGCCTCCACTTTACACTAAGGTACGCTTTTTAACCTGACTCCACTTTACACTAAGGTACGCTTTTTAACCTGACTCCACTTTACACTAAGGTACGCTTTTTAACCTGACTCTACTTTACACTAAGGTACGCTTTTTAACCTGACTCTACTTTACACTAAGGTACGCTTTTTAACCTGACTCTACTTTACACTAAGGTACGCTTTTTAACCTGCCTCCACTTTACGCTAAGGTACGCTTTTTAACCTGACTCTACTTTACACTAAGGTACGCTTTTTAACCTGACTCTACTTTACACTAAGGTACGCTTTTTAACCTGACTCCACTTTACACTAAGGTACGCTAAGGTGGTTTTTAATGTATACCATATTTTAAGTGTGCGCATCCCAAATGGCACCCTATTGCCTATTTATTGCACTACTTCTGATCAGGGCCCATAGGGTTCTGGTAGAAAGTAGTGCACTATATAGGGAAAGTGTTGCCATTGGGGAGGCGTACTAAATGAATGAAATTGACAGCACTCCAAAAATATACTTAAAAAAAATAATAATTATAAGTATTAATTCCAGATGGAATTAGCATGTTTTTTTATGATGTGTGTTTTGATAAGGTACTCCTCATCTGCTCTTGGTTTGTTTTTCAGATGAAGCGTAAGCGGTTTGGACACAAATCAACCAAGGTCACCAGGAGACCTAGTATATCGGTAAGATGTAGGGTTGGACCATTTCATTTCAATTCCAGTCAATTTAGGAAGTAAACTTTAAATTACAATTTTTAACTAACAAAGCTTTTCAAAGAGGAACAATTGTATTTTGGTTTTCTTTCTGGAAGGGTAGGGTAGCATAAACAACCACCTGGACATTAGGGATTTGCATAGACATCAAAAGTCCTAATGCAAAGTTACACCTCAACAGTCTACACACAATACCCCATAATGACAAAGAAAAACGTTTTTTACAATTTTGTTACTAATTTAAAATAAATTATATAATACTTTTACATAAGTATTTAGACCCTTTACGCAGTACTTTGTTGAAGCACCTTTGGCAGCGATTACAGCCTCGAGTCTTCTTGGGTATGACACGACAAGCTTGGCACACCTGTATTTGGGGAGTTTCTCTCAAGCTGTCAGGTTTGATGGGGAGCGTTGCTGAACAGCTATTTTCAGATCTCTCCAGAGATGTTCGATCGGGTTCAAGTCCGGGCTCTGGCTGGGTCAATCACGCGTTGTCTTGGCTGTTTGCTTAGGGTCATTGTCCTGTTGGCAGGTGACCCCCCCAGTCTGAGGTCCTGAGTGCTCTGGAGCAGGTTTCCATCAAGGATCTCTCTGTACTTTGTTCTGTTCGTATTTGCCTCGATCCTGACTCGTCTCCCAGTCCCTGCCACTGAAAAACATCCCCACGGCAGGATGCTGCCACCACCATGCTTTACCGTAGGGATGGTGCGAGGTTTCCTCCAGACGTGACGCTTGGCATTCAGGCCGAAGAGTTCAATCTTGGTTTTATCAGACCAGAGAATCTTGTTTCTCATGGTCTGAGAGTCCTTTAGGTTCCTTTTGGCAAACTCCAAGCGGGCTGTCATGTGGCTTTTAACTGATGAGCAGCTTCCGTCTGGCCACTCTACCATAAACTCCTGATTGGTGGAGTGTTGCAGAGATGGTTGTCCTTCTGGAAGGTTCAGGATGCACCTGAGCTCATTTTTGAGACTCATAGCGAAGGGTCTGAATACTTAAAAACCTGAATAAGGTTTTTCTGTTTTTTTATTGCTAATAAATGTGCTAGCATTTATTTTTAAAAAACGCTTTCGCTTTGTCGTTATGGGGTTGTGTGTGGATTGATGAAAAAAACATTTATTTAATACATTTTACAATATATATATATTTTGGTGTTAGTCTACATATATATATATATGTATGTATGTATGTATGTATGTATGTATGTGTAACAGTACAAATTTAGACCGTCCCTCGCCCATACCCGGGCGCGAACCAGGGACCTTCTGCACACATCAACAGTCACCCTCGAAGCATCGTTACCCATCGCTCCACAAAAGCCGCGGCCCTTGCAGAGCAAGGGGAACTACTACTTCAAGGTCTCAGAGCAAGTGACGTCACTGATTGAAACGCTATTTAGCGCCCACGCTAACTAAGCTAGCCGTTTCACATCCGTTATATATATATATATATATAACATAACAAAATATCAAGGGGTCTGAATCCGTTCTGAATGCGCTCGAGATAATTTAAAAAATCTATATATATGTAACACTCTGTTGGAAGACATCCTGCATTCAGGATGGAATTAGCAGGAAATCCATGAATCCTCCAATCGGGATTTGGGGAAAGTTAACACAATTGTAGGCCACAGATAAGGTCAATATTGTTCTGTTGTCCCCACAGAGAAAAGCCAAGATGAAAGAATCTGTGAAAGAACTGGAAGAGGAGGAGGAGGAAGAGGAGGAGGAAGAAGAGGAGGAGGAGGAAGAAGTAGAAGAAAAGCCACAGAAGAAGATGAGGACTCCTCAACAGGTATTTGTTGATTGACTGAATTGATGGTAATTGGTTGGTTTTGGTTGTCACTGTCCTTGCGTACCAAAAAGCATTTGGATGATATGTCAATTGAATTTCTCATGATGTGAAATCTTCCAGAAGGTCAAAGAGGAAGAAAAACAACAGTTGAAACCACAGAGAAAGGTTTGTATTTATGAATTTATTTTAATATGGGTGTTTGTCAATTTTGTTTTGTATTTAAACGCCACGTTAAACGTGTACTTGACACTGCAACAAAATGTCCCCATGGGGACAATTAAGTCAGTTGATGTACGGGTGGGTCTAACCCTTAGATTTATGAATTTAGCGTAAGAGGGGTGTAAACACAATATACTCGGCAAATAAAACAATTGCATAGGCTAGCAAACCCATGTCTTTTTACAGAAGGTACGGGTGAAAGAGAAGGAGGAGGAAGTAGAGTGGAAGCCAGAGAAAATTGTGAGTTTTTAAAAAATATTAAACGTATTTATTTAACCAGGAAGTCCCATTGAGTTCAGAAGACTTCTTTCTAATGGGAGGCTAAGACGTTGTCTGTCGTCACCTATATAATGGATATGCCACTCAATTATATAAATAATGAAACGCAGAGGACCTGAGAGTAGAGCCTTGAGGGACACCACCCACATGGATACAGTGCATTATTATTAGGTGTGTGACAAGGCCTGTGCCCCAACTGGCACCATATGCCCTATATAGTATAGTGCACTATATACAGTGCCTTCAGAAAGTATTCAAACCCCTTGACTTTTTCCACATGTTTTGGTGTTAGTCTGAATTAAAAAATGGATTCAATATTTTTTTTCACCCATCTACACACAATATCCCATAATGACAAAAGTAATAATTTGGGGGGGAATGTATCCACACCTGGATTATACAATATTTGGCCATTTATTATTTTCAAAATTTTCAAAATTCTTCAAGCAAATTGTTTGTTGGTCAAATTGTTTGCTGGTCATTGCTAGGCAACCGTCTTCATGTCTTGCCATAGATTTTCAAGCAGATTTAAGACAAAACTGAAACTCGGCCACTCAGGAACATTCACTGTCTCCTTGGTAAGCATCTCCAGTGTAGATTTGGCATTGGGTTTTAGGTTATTGTCCTGCTGAAAGGTGAATTCATCTCCTAGTGTCTGGTGGAAAACAGACTGAACCAGGTTTTCCCTCTAGGATTTTGCCTGTGCTTAGCTCCATTCCGTTTGGATTTTTTTATCCTTAAAAGCTCTACAGTCCTTAAATGTTTGTATATATTTTTTTTACATTTAACCTTTAACCGAACTAGGCATGTGAGTTAAGAACAAATTCTTATTTACAATGATGGCCTATCCTGGCCAAACCCGGAAGACGCTGGGCCAATTGTGCGCCGCCCTATGGGACTCCCAATCACGGCCGGATGTGAACCAGGGACTGTAGTGACGCCTCTTGCACTGAGATGCAGTGCCTCAGAACGCTGCGCCACTCGGGAGCCCTTAACGATTACAAGCATACTCATGACACGATGCAGCCACCACTACGCTTGAAAATATGGAGAGTGGGACTCATGTATTGGATTTGCCCCAAACATAATACTTTGTATTCAGGAAAAAAGGTGAATTGCTTTTCCACATTTGTTGCAGTTTTACTGTAGTGCCTTGTTGCAAACAGGATGCATGTTTTGGAATATTTTTTTATTCTGTACAGGCTTCTTTAGTTTCACTCTGTCATGTCGGTTAGTATTGTAGAGTCACCTATATAATGTTGATCCATCCAGTTTTCTCCTATCACAGCCTTTAAACTGAGCGATATTTAATGTCTGCTGTTTTAATTTTGTACCCATCTACCAATAAGTATCCCTTTGCAAGGCATTGGTAAACTTCCCTGGTCTTTGCGGTTGAATCTGTGTTTAAAATTCACCGCTCGACTGAGGGACCTTACAATTATCTGTATGTGTGGGGTACAGAGATGGTAGTCATTCCTCATGTTACCTGAATGCATAGGGAAGGCCCGTTCCTGTTTCAGCATGACAATGCACAAAGCGAGGTCTATACAGAAATGCTTTGTTGAGATCGGTGTGGAAGAATATTATTATTATTATTATTATTATTATTTTTATTTTACCCCTTCTCCCCAATTTCGTGGTATCCAATTAGTAGCTAGTCTTGTCTCATCGCTGCAACTCCCGTACGGACTCGGGAGAGGCGAAGATCAAGAGCCATGCGTCATCCGAAACACGACCCAACCAAGCCACACTGCTTCTTGACACAATGCCCACTTAACCCGGAAGCAATTGTGCACCGCCCCATAGGTCTCCCGGTCGCGGCCGGCTGCGACAGAGCCTGGACTCGGAACCAGGATCTCTAGTGGCACAGCTAGCAATTGCGATGCAGTGCCTTAGACCACTGCACCACTCGGGAGGCCCCCGTGGAAGAACTTGACTGACCTGCACAGAGCCCTGACCTCAACCCCCATCGAACACCTTTGGGATGAATTGGAACGCCAACAGCGAGCCAGGTCTAATTTCCCAACATCATATAATATAGCCCGACCTCACTAATGCTCTTGTGGCTTCCAATGGAAGCGAGTTCCAGCAGCAATGTTCTAACATCTAGTGGAAAGCCTTCCCAGAAGAGTGGAGGCTGTTATAGCAGCAATGTCCCAACATCTAGTGGAAAGCCTTCCCAGAAGAGTGGAGGCTGCTATAGCAGCAATGTCCCATTGCTTAATCTTATTCTAAAATGGATTAAACTATACAAAAAAATTCTCATCCATCTAAACACAATACCCCATAATGACCAAAAGCGAAAACAGGTGTTTAGAAATGTATTTTTAAAAATACCGTATTTACATAAGTTTTCAGACCCTTTGCTATGAGACTCGAAATTGAGTTCAGGTGCATCCTGATTCCATTGATCATCCTTGAGATGTTTCTACAAGTTGATTGGAGTCCACCTGCGGTAAATTCAATTGATTGGACATGATTTGGAAAGGCTCACACCTGTCTATATAAGGTCCCACAGTGCATGTCAGAGTAAAAAAAAAAAAGCTTTGAGTTCGAAAGAATTGCCTGTAGAGCTCAGAGACAGGATTGTGTCGAGGCACAGATCTGGGGAAGGGTACCGAAAAATGTCTGCAGAATTGAAGGTCCCCAAGTGGTCTCCAACATTCTTAAATGGAATACGTTTGGAATCACCAAGACTCTTCCTAGAGCTGCCCCCCCCCCCCCCCCGACCAAACTGAGCAATCTGTGAAGGACTTTGGTACTGGTCGTAGAAAAAATAACTTCACTGGATTTTGGAATACTAAAATAGATTCTAGAACAGGCAAACCCTTCTTTGTGTTCCAATGGAAAACCTCCCTGGTCTTTTGTTGTTGAATCTGTGTTTGACATTCACTGCTTGACTGAGGGATCCTACAGATGTATGTGTGGGGGTACAGAGATGTCATTGAAAAATCATGTTAAACACTATTATTGCACACAGAGTGAGTCCATGCATCTTATAATGTGACTTGTTAAGCACATTTTTACCCCTGAACTTATTTAGGCTTGTCATAACAAAGGAGTTTAATATTTGACAAGACATTTATGCATTTTCATTTTTAGTTAATTATGTCAAATAGAAAAAAAACACAATTCCACTTTGACGTGTGTGTGTGTGTGTGTGTGTTGGCCAGTGACCACAAAATCTAAATGTAATTCGTTTTTAATTGGTACTGCAATCACAAAATGTGTAAAAAGTCACTGTAGGGAATCCGGTGCTACTTGGGATGCATCCAAGGTGACAACCCTAGATGTGTTTTGAGTGACATTTCTCTTCCTGTTGTCATCCTACAGGTGTATAACCACAGCGAGGGAAGTGACTCTGAAGAGCCGCCGCAGGAGCCGACTAACATCTCACGTATAACGGTGAGTCCGTGGAAGACTTGAGTCCCAGATGGCATTCCCACCCCTCTCTTTCCCCCCCCCCCCCCTGCTCACTCGCCCAGGTACGACGACCTCTTTATGTGTTTCTCGTCTTTCTCTCCCAGGGTAAATTAAAGAAGCGTACTCAGGGCTGTGGTCAGTGTGCTCCCTGTCGGCGTACAGATTGTGGTAAATGTGTCTACTGCCTGGACAAGCCCAAGAACGGCGGGGCCAACAAAAAGAAACAGAAGTGCAAGTACCGTCGCTGTCTTAATATGGTACATATGGTTCTGGTGTATGGTACATATGGTTCTGGTGTATGGTACATATGGTTCTGGTGTATGGTTATGTATGGTACATATGGTTCTGTATGATACATATGGTTCTGGTGTATGGTACATATGGTTCTGTATGATACATATGGTTCTGTATGATACATATGGTTCTGTATGATACATATGGTTCTGGTGTATGGTACATATGGTTCTGTATGATACATATGGTTCTGGTGTATGGTACATATGGTTCAGGTGTATGGTACATATGGTTCTGGTGTATGGTACATATGGTTCTGGTGTATGGTACATATGGCTCTGGTGTATGGTACATATGGCTCTGGTGTATGGTTATGTATGGTACATATGGTTCTGTATGATACATATGGTTCTGTATGGTACATATGGTTTTGTATGGTACATATGGTTCTGGTGTATGGTTCTGGTGTATGGTTATGTATGGTACATATGGTTCTATATGGTACATATGGTTCTTGTGTATGGTTATGTATGGTACATATGGTTCTATATGGTTCTGGCGTATGCTTATTAATGGTACATATGGTTATGGCGTCTGCTTCTTAATGGTACATATGGCTCTGATGTATGGTTCTTTATGGTACATATTATTATGTATGGTACATATGGTTCTGGTGTATGGTTATTTATGGTACATATAGTTATGGTGTATGTTTATTTATGGTACATATTATTATTTATGGTACATACAGCTCTTTATGGCACATATAGTTATGGTATATATGGTTATTTACGGTACATATGGTTCTTTATGGTACATATGGTTATGGTACGTGTTGTTCTGGTGTATTTGGTACATTTATGGTACATATGGTATATGGTACAGTTGTAGTCGGAAGTTTACATACACTTTAGCCAAATATATTTAAACTCAGTTTGTCACAATTCCTGACATTTAATCCTAGTAAAAATTCCCTGTATTAGGTCACCACCTCATTTATTATTAAAAAATACATGTTTTACCCCCTTTTTCTCCCAAATTTCGTGGCGTCCAATTGTTAGTAGTTACTATCTTGTCTCATCGCGACAACTCCCGTACGTACGGGCTCGGGAGAGACGAAGGTCGAAAGCCATGCTTCTTAACACAGCGCCATCCAACCCGGAAGCCAGCCGCACCAATGTGTCGGAGGAAACACTGTGCATCTGGCGACCTTGGTTAACGTGCACTGCGCCCGGCCCGCCAGAGGAACGAGATGAGACAAGGATATCCCTACCGGCCCCACCACTTTATTTTAAGAATGTGAAATGTCAGAATAATATTAGAGTGAATTATTTATTTCAGCTTTTATTTATTTCGTCACATTCCCAGTGGGTCAGAAGTGTACATACATTTACTCAATTAGTATTTGGTAGCATTGCCTTTAAATAGTTTAACTTGGGTCAAACGTTTCGGGGAGCCTTACACAAGCTTCCCACAATAAATTGGTGAATTTTGGCCCATTATTCCTGACAGAGCTGGTGTAACGGAGTCAGGTTTGTAGGCCTCCTTGCTCGCACACGCTTTTTCAGTTCTGTCCACAAATGTTCCATAGGATTGAGGTCAGGGCTTTGTGATGGCCACTCCAATACCTTGACTTTGTTGGCCTCAAGCCATTTTTCCACAACTTTGGAAGTATGCTTGGGGTCATTGTCCATTTGGAAGACCCATTTGCAACCAAGCTTCCTGACTGATGTCTTGAGATGTTGCTTCAATATATCCACATAATTTTCTTGCCTCATGATGCCATCTATTTTGTGAAGTGCACCAGTCCCTCCTGCAGCAAAGCACCCCCACAACATGATGCTGCCACCCCCGGGCTTCACGGTTGGGATGGTGTTCTACGTCTTGCAAGGCTCTCCATTTTTCCTCCAAAAATAACGATGGTCATTATGGCCAAACAGTTCTATTTTTGTTTCATCAGACCAGAGGACATTTCTCCAAAAAGTACGATCTTTGTCCCCATGTGCAGTTGCAAACCGTAGTCTGGCTTTTTTATGGCAATTTTGGAGCAGTAGCTTCTTCCTTGCTGAGCGGCCTTTCAGGTTATGTCGATATAGGACTCGTTTCACTGTGGATATAGATACTTTTGTACCTGTTTCCTCTAGCATCTTCAGAAGGTCTTTTTTGCTGTTGTTCTGGGATTGATTTGCACTTTTCGCACCAAAGTACGTTCATCTCTAGGAGACAGAATGCGTCTCCTTCCTGAGCGGTATGACGGCTGCGTGGTCCCATGGTGTTTATACTTGCGTACTATTATTTGTACAGATGAACGTGGTACCTTCAGGTGTTTGGAATTTGCTTGTGGAGGTCTACAATTTTTTTGGGGGGGGTCTTGGCTGATATCTTTTGATTTTCCCTTGATGTCAAGCAAAGAGGCACTGATTTTTTTCACACCTCCAATTGACTCAAATGATGTCAATTAGCCTATCAGAAGCTTCTAAAGCCATGACATAATTTTCTGGAATTTTCCAAGCTGTTTAAAGGCACAGTCAACTTAGTGTATGTAAACTTCTGACCCACTGGAATTGTGATACAATCGGTCTGTAAACAATTCTTGGAAAAATGACTTGTGGAATGCACAAAGTAGATGTCCTACTTTGACAAGACACGTGTGGAGTGTTTGAAAAACGAGTTTTAATGACTCCAACCTGAGTGTAAACTTCCGACTTCTACTGTATACGGTTCTTTATGGTATCTGGTTCTTTTTGGTTCTTTATGGTTTTGTATGGTATTTTGTTCATGGTTCTTTATGGTTTATGGTTCTTTATGGTTCTTTATGGTTCTTTATGGTTCTTTATGGTTCTTTATGGTTCTGTATGGTTCTTTATGGTTTTGTATGGTATTTTGTTCATGGTTCTTTATGGTTTATGGTTCTTTATGGTTCTTTATGGTTCTTTATGGTTCTTTATGGTTCTTTATGGTTCTGTATGGTTCTTTATGGTTTTGTATGGTATTTTGTTCATGGTTCTTTATGGTATATGGTACTTTTTTTGGTTATGGTATGTGGTGGTTAAGAGAATGTGTTTTCAATTTGTGTTAGTTTATTTCGCTAAATCTCGTGACATTTGTTTTTCATATATGATTTTAAATTTTGTATTTCACACACACACACACACACACACACACAGTCTGAATGCCTCTTATAGACGTTATGCTGTCAGTAGTATGTATGTATTTGTAATTACAAGTCTTCTCCCTACAGCCCACCAAAAGGGACTTAATGGGGAGCTTCTTTAAGAAACACCTGACAGAAGACCCAGGTGGCCAGTGTGTTCCCATTGGACTAGGAAGTGTACTTCCAGGAAGTGTTCCTATTTCACCAGGAACTGTAGTAGGACGTGGAGCAGGATATGTACTATTAGGAAGGACACTTTCAAAATGGCGTATGGTAAAACCAGGAAGTGGATCAACAGTTGGGACAGGGAGGGGACGTGGTCGGCACCCTAAACACTTCACCAAACGGAGGAGACGAGTGTGGAGCCAGGTCTCCTCGAGTGATACGACAGAGACGGATGAGACTGAGGAGGAAGAGGAACCAGTCTACACCGTTACCACCCAGTCGTTGGAGCACAGCCCTGGGGGAGGGGGAGAGGATGGAGAAGGATGGGCGGAACTACAGGAGTACGACGACGACATGCCTGAACAAATACCTCAGGTAAGCTCTGACGGTCTCTGTGGTTGTGTCCCAATAACCTAGTCTTTCTTCTGAAGTGTGCACTTTCCTTCATGGATTTGAAAGGAAATGGTCGGTAATATGGACACCCCTAGCCCATGCCCTATACCTATCCAATAATTTTACATTTTGGGTAGTAGTGAACGAGTGCACACTTCAGGAGGAAGGAGAGCTTATTGGGACACACACCCATATCTTTGTTCTGTCCTTTAACGGGGCACGTTAAATCGGCTTTCAAGCCCCATCTGGCCCATGGGCCGCCAGTTAGAGACCTCTGTTGTACATCAGGGGTTTTCAAACCTCGTCGGGGATCCCCAGCCGCTCCATGTGGCCCCGGAGGAGCTCTCTCGGTTGGGCCCTGGAGGGGGGCTCTCTCGGTTGGGCCCTGGAGGGGGGGGCTCTCTCGGTTAGACCCTGGAGGAACTTTTCTTAATCTTGATTTAAAAAAATGTAACACTCACTTGTAAATGTGACAGGTGGAATGCACATATAATTAAGACTTGGGAGCGTCAGGTAATACATTAAATTGCATGTGGTGACATCTGTATCGCTGTGTCCAGTCCAGTCTGCTCAGGCTGCTGTTACATTAGGATAATTTGAGGAACAAAGGGGAGAACCATTAGCACAGGCAAGTCTGATTTTAGGCTTAGCTGTACCATAGCCTCTGCCATAGAAACAAATGGAGCGTTGCTTTGTGTCCACAGTTGCACCTTTTTTTACAGAAAACCATCTTGTCTCCAATGTTTCATAACTAAATATCTATTTTACTGAAGCTTTGTTTTTTTAAATTTGCGGAACACTCTTAAAGGCGTACACACGTAATTATCATGAGTAAGGAACTATCCAACTATTAAAATAGTTCAAAAAATGTATTTATTTATTTATATATTATTTATATATTTATTTATTTATTTATATCTATTTATTTATATCTATTTATGTATTTATATTTATTTATTTATATATATTTATATATATTTATTTTTATATATATTTTTATTTATTTATATATTTATTTATTTATATATATTTATATATATTTATTTTTATATATATTTTTATTTATTTATATATTTATTTATATATATATATATATATATATATATATATATATATATATATTTATTTATTTATTTATTTATTTATTTATTTATTTATATATATATGTTTCTTTTTTAAATGTCACAAAATGGATGATTTGCAGTATGGATCAGATGAGATGGAGGTCATTACCTTTAAATGAATTAATAAGGACATTTTAGTTGTGCCGCAGAATTTGTTATCCAGCACAATATGATGTTTCTTTATCTTCCTCTGGTTCTAGATGTCTCCATCCTATATGCCTGTAAACCCCAGTAGTGGTGTATCTGGGTCAGAGGAACCCTACCCCAGCAGCTGTGTTCAGGTAAGGACCAACAACGCATACGAATGTACAGTTGAAGTCGGAAGTTTTGCATACACTTAGGTTGGAGTCATTAAAACTTTTTAACTCCACTAATTTCTTGTTAATTAACAAACAATAGTTTTGGCAAGTCGGTTATGACATTTACTTTATGCATGACACAAGTCATTTGTCTAACAATTGTTTAGAGACAGATTATTTCACTTATAATTCACTGTATCACAATTCCAGTGGGTCAGAAGTTTACATACACTAAGTTGACTGTGCCTATATAAAGCTTGGAAAATGATGTCATGGCTTTAGAAGCTTCTGATAGGCTAATTGAGCTCATTTGAATCAATTGGAGGTGTATCTGTGGATGTATTTCAAGGCCTACCTTCAAACTCAGTGCCTCTTTGCTTGACATCACGGGAAAATCAAAATAAATCAGCCAAGACCTCAGCAAAAAAAATGTAGACCGTCACAAGTCTGGTTCATCCTTGTGAGTAATTTCAAAACGTCTGAAGGTACCATGTTCATCTGTACAAACAATAGTACGCAAGTATAAACACCATGGGACCACGCAGCCATTATACCGCTCAGGAAGGAGACGCGTTCTGTCTCCTAGAGATGAACGTACTTGTGCAAATCAATCCCAGAACAACAGGCTACCCGAAACGTTTGACCCAAGTTAAACAATTTAAAGGCAATGCTACCAAATACTAATTGAGTGTATGTAAACTTCTGACCCACTGGGAATGTGATGAAAGAAATAAAAGCTGAAATAAATCATTCTCTACTATTATTCTGACATTTCACATTCTTAAAATAAAGTGGTGATCCTAACTGACCTAAGACAGGGATTTTTTACTCTGATTAAATGTCAGGAATTGTGAAAAAGTGAGTAAATGTATTTGGCTAAGGTGTATGTAAACGTCCAACTTCAACTGTACGTATGCATACATACTGTGTGTGTACATACACTGTGCATTTGAAAAGGATTTTGACCCCTTGACCTTTCAAACATTTTGCTAGGCAAAAACGGGTTAAAAAAACCCTGAAATATCACATTTACATAAGTATCAAATCAAATGTATGAAGGGCTTTATAAATACATCAGCTGATATCTCAAAGTGCTGTACAGAAACCCAGCCTAGAGAGGAACCAGGCTATGAGGGGTGGCCAGTCCTCTTCTGGCTGTGCCAGGTGGAGATTATAACAGAACAAATAATAATAATCACAGTAGTTGTCGAGGGTGCAGCAAGTCAGCACCTCAGGAGTAAACGTCAGTTGGCTTTTCATAGCCGATCATTCAGAGTATCTCTACCGCTCCTGCTGTCTCTAGAGAGTTGAAAACAGTAGGTCTGGGACAGGTAGCAAGTCCGGTGAACAGGTCAGGATTCCATAGCCGCAGGCAGAACAGTTGAAACTGGAGCAGCAGCACGGACAGGTGGACTGGGCACAGCAAGGAGTCATCATGCCAGTTAGTCCTGAGGCATGGTCCTAGGGCTCAGGTCCTCCGAGAGAGAGAAAGAAAGAGAGAATTAGAGAGATCAAAATATATTTTGTATCGGAGATTCTTCAAGGTAGCCACCCTTTTTGCCTTGACAGCTTTGCACGTATCCCTAATTGCTCATGTGATTCGCTCTTGATAAGAGCATCTGCTTAAATGTAAAGGTAGCAACTGCTTGTAGAACACTCTTTTTTTTTCTCCCCACCTGTGATCAAGAAACTCTCCATTACTCCGTCTTTTAGTTTTGGATGTCATGGTAGGCTATCGCTGGTACTCCATTTTAGTTTT
Organism: Oncorhynchus mykiss; assembly: GCF_013265735.2. Lineage (NCBI taxonomy): Eukaryota > Metazoa > Chordata > Actinopteri > Salmoniformes > Salmonidae > Oncorhynchus > Oncorhynchus mykiss. Next base: position 76,712,527 of record NC_048573.1, read on the forward strand.
GGATGTCATGGTAGGCTATCGCTGGTACTCCATTTTAGTTTTGGATGTCATGGTAGGCTGTCGCTGGTACTCCATTTTAGTTTTGGATGTCATGGTAGGCTATCGCTGGTACTCCATTTTAGTTTTGGATGTCATGGTAGGCTATCGCTGGTACTCCATTTTAGTTTTGGATGTCATGGTAGGCTATCGCTGGTACTCCATTTTAGTTTTGGATGTCATGGTAGGCTATCGCTGGTACTCCATTTTAGTTTTGGATGTCATGGTAGGCTATCGCTGGTACTCCATTTTAGTTTTGGATGTCATGGTAGGCTATCGCTGGTACTCCATTTTAGTTTTGGATGTCATGGTAGGCTATCGCTGGTACTCCATTTTAGTTTTGGATGTCATGGTAGGCTATCGCTGGTACTCCATTTTAGTTTTGGATGTCATGGTAGGCTATCGCTGGTACTCCATTTTAGTTTTGGATGTCATGGTAGGCTATCGCTGGTACTCCATTTTAGTTTTGGATGTCATGGTAGGCTATCGCTGGTACTCCATGTAATTCCAGGCAGGGCAGATCTGATGGAAACGCCAGCAACGGGGATTTAGACAGCCACAAGGCCCGGGACATTCCGCAGGCCCGCAAGGGCTAAACGTGTTGCGGGCTGTGTTCAAGTTGTCAAGGAAACCCTCGCTAGCTTGATATTGAGTTAGCAGCTAAGCTAGCTGAGCTACCATTCAGCTCTTCAAACTATTAGTTGACAGGATCCCTGGACAGATGTAGCGGTCCCAGCAACTGAGGTTAACCATGTCGCTAGTAACCAAACTTTTTTCAATAGAACACTTTTTTTTTTGCAGAGACTTTCAACACAACAAACTCCCTCGTTCCGCGTTCAGCATGCATTACACCAATTTCAATTGACCATAATGCTGAATGTATGCATCTATAGTATAATTGTATTAAAATCCCTGCCCTATCCCCAGCCCTACCCGCAGAGCTGTTACCAGGGCGACCATGGCAACCTCCAGTTCATCAGGATGAACGGCAACCAAATCACCATCACCCCTGGCCCCAGCCTCGCTTCTCAGGTAGTGAGTCACACACACATCATCATCACCGTATTCACAAATTCGATAGCTGGTGCTGAATGGGACTTTTTACTGGGAATCTATTGCATTGTCACAGCTTGGTGCGTAAAACCAAGCTAGTCCATCAATTTTTAGTAAAACCAAGCTAGTCCATCAATTTTCAGTAAAACCAAGCTAGTCCATCATTTTTTAGTAAAACCAAGCTAGTCCATCTATTTTAGTAAAACCAAGCTAGTCCATCAATTTTTAGTAAAACCAAGCTAGTCCATCAATTTTTAGTAAAACCAAGCTAGTCCATCAATTTTTAGTAAAACCAAGCTAGTCCATCAATTTTTAGTAAAACCAAGCTAGTCCATCTATTTTAGTAAAAACCAAGCTAGTCCATCAATTTTAGTAAAAACCAAGCTAGTCCATCAATTTTTAGTAAAACCAAGCTAGTCCATCAATTTTTAGTAAAACCAAGCTAGTCCATCTATTTTAGTAAAAACCAAGCTAGTCCATCAATTTTTAGTAAAACCAAGCTAGTCCATCTATTTTAGTAAAACCAAGCTAGTCCATCAATTTTTAGTAAAACCAAGCTAGTCCATCTATTTTAGTAAAAACCAAGCTAGTCCATCTATTTTAGTAAAAACCAAGCTAGTCCATCTATTTTAGTAAAAACCAAGCTAGTCCATCAATTTTTAGTAAAACCAAGCTAGTCCATCTATTTTAGTAAAAACCAAGCTAGTCCATCTATTTTAGTAAAACCAAGCTAGTCCATCATTTTTTAGTAAAACCAAGCTAGTCCATCTATTTTAGTAAAACCAAGCTAGTCCATCATTTTTTAGTAAAACCAAGCTAGTCCATCTATTTTAGTAAAAACCAAGCTAGTCCATTGATTTAGTAAAACCAGCTAGTCCATCTATTTTAGTAAAACCAGCTAGTCCATCTATTTTAGTAAAAACCAAGCTAGTCCATCTATTTTAGTAAAACCAAGCTAGTCCATCATTTTTTAGTAAAACCAAGCTAGTCCATCTATTTTAGTAAAACCAAGCTAGTCCATCATTTTTTAGTAAAACCAAGCTAGTCCATCTATTTTAGTAAAAACCAAGCTAGTCCATCTATTTTAGTAAAACCAAGCTAGTCCATCTATTTTAGTAAAACCAAGCTAGTCCATCTATTTTAGTAAAAACCAGCTAGTCCATCTATTTTAGTAAAACCAAGCTAGTCCATCTATTTTAGTAAAACCAAGCTAGTCCATCATTTTTTAGTAAAACCAAGCTAGTCCATCTATTTTAGTAAAACCAAGCTAGTCCATCATTTTTTAGTAAAACCAAGCTAGTCCATCTATTTTAGTAAAAACCAAGCTAGTCCATTGATTTAGTAAAACCAGCTAGTCCATCTATTTTAGTAAAAACCAAGCTAGTCCATTGATTTAGTAAAACCAAGCTAGTCCATCAATTTTTAGTAAAACCAAGCAAGTCCATTGATTTAGTAAAACCAAGCTAGTCCATTGATTTAGTAAAACCAAGCTAGTCCATCAATTTTAGTAAAACCAAGCTAGTCCATCAATTTTAGTAAAAACCAAGCTAGTCCATCTATTTTAGTAAAAACCAAGCTAGTCCATCAATTTTTAGTAAAACCAAGCTAGTCCATCTATTTTAGTAAAACCAAGCTAGTCCATTGATTTAGTAAAACCAAGCTAGTCCATCTATTTTAGTAAAACCAAGCTAGTCCATCAATTTTAGTAAAAACCAAGCTAGTCCATCTATTTTAGTAAAACCAAGCTAGTCCATTGATTTAGTAAAACCAAGCTAGTCCATCTATTTTAGTAAAACCAAGCTAGTCCATCAATTTTAGTAAAACCAGCTAGTCCATCAATTTAGTAAAACCAGCTCATCAATGTTTTTATTTTATTTTTCTCCCAAGGCCTCCGCAGTCCTGGAGCCTGCAGTTGAACCCCCGTCAGTTAACTACATGACATCTGAACCAACAGCTGTGCAGCAACTAGGTCCACCTCTGCACCAGCCCCTTACTGAGCCCTCGTCACCGTACCGTATGAGCAGGACAGAGACGGCCCCACTGGACTACACCGAGGAGGAACAACTAGTAGAGCTGTACGCCGAGATTCCTCGAACCGTCATCCACCTCGGACCACCTGACCTGCCAGAGGTCACGGGGTCAAAGGTCATGCCTGGGTTGACCACCGAGGTCATCCATGATGTCACTCTTGATGATGTCACTCCAGAGGTGAGCTGTCCGTCAGTCCCTCTTTTAATCTCTCTCCCTTTGTTCTTTACTCTATATAGCATGGACATGATTGGATTGGTTCTCTCTCTCCATTGGATTGGTTTTCTCTCTCCATCGATCATGGACATGATTGGATTGGTTCTCTCTCTCCATTGGATTGGTTCTCTCTCCATCGATCATGGACATGATTGGATTGGTTCTCTCTCTCCATCGATCATGGACATGATTGGATTGGTTCTCTCTCTCCATTGGATTGGTTCTCTCTCCATCGATCATGGACATGATTGGATTGGTTCTCTCTCTCCATCGATCATGGACATGATTGGATTGGTTCTCTCTCCATCGATTGGATTGGTTCTCTCTCTCCATCGATCATGGACATGATTGGATTGGTTCTCTCTCCATCGATCATGGACATGATTGGATTGGTTCTCTCTCTCCATCGATCATGGACATGATTGGATTGGTTCTCTCTCTCCATTGGATTGGTTCTCTCTCTCCATCGATCATGGACATGATTGGATTGGTTCTCTCTCTCCATTGATCATGGACATGATTGGATTGGTTCTCTCTCTCCGTCGATCATGGACATGATTGGATTGGTTCTCTCTCTCCATCGATCATGGACATGATTGGATTGGTTCTCTCTCTCCATTGATCATGGACATGATTGGATTGGTTCTCTCTCTCCATCGATCATGGACATGATTGGATTGGTTCTCTCTCTCCATCGATCAGGGACATGATTGGATTGGTTCTCTCTCTCCATCGATCATGGACATGATTGGATTGGTTCTCTCTCTCCATTGGATTGGTTCTCTCTCTCCATTGGATTGGTTCTCTCTCTCCATCGATCATGGACATGATTGGATTGGTTCTCTCTCTCCATCGATCATGGACATGATTGGATTGGTTCTCTCTCCATCGATCATGGACATGATTGGATTGGTTCTCTCTCTCATCGATCATGGACATGATTGGATTGGTTCTCTCTCTCCATTGGATTGGTTCTCTCTCTCCATCGATCATGGACATGATTGGATTGGTTCTCTCTCTCCATCGATCAGGGACATGATTGGATTGGTTCTCTCTCTCCATCGATCATGGACATGATTGGATTGGTTCTCTCTCTCCATCGATCAGGGACATGATTGGATTGGTTCTCTCTCTCCATCGATCATGGACATGATTGGATTGGTTCTCTCTCTCCATCGATCATGGACATGATTGGATTGGTTCTCTCTCTCCATCGATCATGGACATGATTGGATTGGTTCTCTGTACAGGGCAAACCAAATTAACCTCGGATCAAGTGTTTGGGAGTATTTTGACGCGTGTATTTAACCCAGTTTTTGATCTCTCCTCACATTCATCTCTGTCATTACTCTCTCTCTCTCTTTCACTCCTCCCTCTACCCCCACCGTCCCTCTAGATCACAGAGACCTTCAGTCTGGCCGACGGCAGCGAGTCCTGTCGTGACGAGAGGGAGGCAGCTCTGTTTGGGTTCCTGAGGGCCCTGCGCCGCACGGTGCTACCAGCCCACTGGGTAGGGGTCATGGCCAGGGGACCTCTAATACAACTCCTCCAGTGCTCTAAACTCTCTACCATGGCTGACACAGTTCTCCAGATCCAACCTGGCTTCTGCTTCCAGGTAGGGAAAAGAGACTTCCAGGTAGGGGGGGAAAGAGAGACTTCCAGGTAGGGGGGGAAAGAGAGACTTCCAGGTAGGGGGGGAAAGAGAGACTTCCAGGTAGGGGGGGAAAGAGAGACTTCCAGGTAGGGGGGGAAAGAGAGACTTCCAGGTAGGGGGGGAAAGAGAGACTTCCAGGTAGGGGGGAAAGAGAGACTTCCAGGTAGGGGGGGAAAGAGAGACTTCCAGGTAGGGGGGGAAAGAGAGACTTCCAGGTAGGGGGGAAAAAGAGACTTCCAGGTAGGGGGGGAAAGAGAGACTTCCAGGTAGGGGGGGAAAGAGAGACTTCCAGGTAGGGGGGGAAAGAGAGACTTCCAGGTAGGGGGGGAAAGAGAGACTTCCAGGTAGGGGGGGAAAGAGAGACTTCCAGGTAGGGGGGAAAGAGAGACTTCCAGGTAGGGGGGGAAAGAGAGACTTCCAGGTAGGGGGGGAAAGAGAGACTTCCAGGTAGGGGGGAAAGAGAGACTTCCAGGTAGGGGGGGAAAAAGAGACTTCCAGGTAGGGGGGGAAAGAGACTTCCAGGTAGGGGGGGAAAGAGACTTCCAGGTAGGGGGGGGGAAGAGAGACTTCCAGGTAGGGGGGGAAAAAGACTTCCAGGTAGGGGGGGAAAAAGAGACATCCAGGTAGGGGTAAAATATACTTCCAGGTAGGGAAAGTTCAATTCAACTTAGGCCGTGTTCAAGATGGCACCCTAATTCCCTAAAATGAATGCACTACCTTTGACTAGTCCTTTTGGTCTCGTTACTGATGAAGGCTTTAGGGCAGAAACGCCATCCATAACTGTGACACCTCCTATCTTTTGTATCAGTCCGATTTTCCTTTTGGGCCGACGGCACCCAAAGCCTCACCTCCAAAGTATTTTACAACTTAATGTTAGAATGGTTCCTCGCAAGTTTTCAAGTGTCTGTTTACAGAAAACCGAAGCATGGATTACAGTTTGTCCAGGCCCCATTGAGTACTTTTCAGGGTGAGGAACCATCTAACATTGTTGTAAAATACTGAACTTCCCCCCCTTTTTAAGCTTGTGAACTATTGAAGGAGGAGTTGAGCTTGTTATTGTGCATCGTCTTCAACCAGGTGACGGTACAGGGCCAGCCCCTGCTGCTGACCCACCCCCTGTACGAGGTCCACCCTCCCCGCCTCGGAACCATCACCCAGCTGGTGACTCTGCTGCTGGATCTGGAGAGCCTGATGGTCTGCCCCGGCTTCCCCGTCAGGCTGCCCGCCCTGGGGGACAGGGGCATGGAGGTGAGAGCCAGAAAGACTCCTGCCCTATGGGTCGATCTCCTGTTTCTGTAGTGAGACCTCTTGATGTACCAGGACACCCCCTGGACAGGACACTAGTCTATCACCTGTTTCTATAGTGAGACAGCTTGATGTACCAGGACACCCCCTGGACAGGACACTAGTCTATCACCTGTTTCTGTAGTGAGACCTCTTGATGTACCAGGACACCCCCTGGACAGGACACTAGTCTATCACCTGTTTCTATAGTGAGACAGCTTGATGTACCAGGACACCCCATATAACAGGAGTCGATCTCCTGTTTCTGTAGTGAGACCTCTTGATGTACCAGGACACCCCCTGGACAATACATTCAATATGTTATTTAAGAACTGAAAATGCACTCCAAACTATATCTTCAGGTGTTTGTAAAAGCAGACTAAAGTCTCTAGAATGCATCTTTTAACATGTCATTGTGCAATACCTTTTTATTTATTTTTTTTATATATTTTATCTTTTACAATGTCCCGTTTTTACCGGTAGGTGATGGAGCCGGTTCTTTGTGTGAGGGCGGCCATCTGTGAACTGCTGGTCCCTCTGGAGGAGGAGAGGTGTGAGAGGTGTCGAGACAACATCGTGGAGAAGGACCTGGAACTTATAGAGGAGGACCTGGAACTTATAGAGGAGGAGGACCTGGAATTTGAGCTGGAGTTGGGGGAGGATGGGTGGGTGTAACAGGGTTGGAGGGTGTGACTGGAGAGGGTTTGAACCCCCGGGACAAGACTGTGTTAGCCTGCTGAGCTAAATCCTAAACTTGTGTTAGCCCACCAAGCCATAACTCTAGGCAGGTTTACTTGTTATGCAAGTGTAGTTCACGGAACCAACTAAATACAGGGACCCAAGGCCAGGTTGCTCATCATACCAGCTCGGTTCACCGTACAGGACTTTGTTTTTGGAAAACCAGGACGTGAATTGGTGCGCCTCCAACCATCGCAGAAGTGCCTGCGTGTCATTGACATTTCAATTTGGTGCTTTTAGAAATAGAATGGCTAGAAAATCATTCTATTCATTGTATTTCTATGACTAGAATTTTGACTTTACTTATGGACATGACTGAAAAATGTCTTCCAACACATCACTGGTAGTTTACCATTAGATCAGGCAGACCAGTGCTGTTTTTTACTTCTGCATGTGACACTTAATGCTGTTGGCATTAAGACAAATGAAAGTTCTCAACACGGGGCAACTGGGATATCAACGTGACGGGGCAACTGGGATATCAACATGACGGGGCAACTGGGATATCAACATGACGGGGGGGCAACTGGGATATCAACATGACGGGGGGGCAACTGGGATATCAACACGACTACTTGTCTTTGGTTGTCTTCTGGACCATCTGTTTGTTTTTTTAAAAACATTTGTTTATCAGTCATCACTGTATTTCGTAGACTACGTATCACGCACGCAGACTGGTAGCAATGTGTGTATGGAAGATTGGCTGCTTAACGTTCATTTATGATCTAGTAACGTTATACATACACAGAACCAGTCAACAGTTTGGACACACCTACTCATTCAAGGGGGTTTTCCTTTATTTGTGAAGTGTTCTACATTGTAGAATAATAGTGAAGACATCAAATCAATGAAATGAACACATATGGAATCATGTAGTAACCTAAAAAACTGTTTAACAAATCAAAATGTATTTAATGTTTGAGATTCGTCAAAGTAGCCTCCCTTTGCCTTGATGACAGCTTTGCACACAGATCACCCCTACCTTGTCACAACACAACTGATTGGCTAAGACGCATTAAGAAGGACATAAATTCCACAAATTAACTTTTAACAAGGCACACCTGTTAATTGAAATGCATTCCAGGTGACTACCTCATCAAGCTGGTTGAGAGAATGCCAAGCGTGTGCAAAGCTGTCATCAAGGCTAATGGTGGCTACTTTGAAGAATCTCAAATATAAAATATATTTTTGATTTGTTTAACACTTTTTTGGTTACTACATGATTCCATGTGTGTTATTTCATAGTGTTGATGTCTTCACTATTATTCTACAATGTAGAAAATAGTAAAAATAAAGAAAAAACCCTGGAATGAGTAATTGTGTCCAAGCTTTTGACTGGTACTGTATCAATGTGTGTATGGAAGAATGTCTGCTTAACGTTGGGACATACTCTGTTCATTTAAAAAATACTTCTGATATCTTCCTGTTGCAGGAACATTTTTCTTTGCGCATTTTAAGAATGGAGCTAGCTAGTTTGTTCGTCTTTTCAAGAACTGTGAACTGCCGCAGTGACGTTACCAAGTAGAGGATACTGCTGCTTTATCCCTTTTCAGGTTAACTTTCACATTAACAACGGCATTATACTTGCTTTTCTGGGGTCAAAGTTCAGTTATTTTAATTTGAATATTTCTGGTTCTATTTTCAGAGTTCTATTATTTCTGGTTCTATGTGAATTCAAATGCATTTTTTTAAAAACATTTTAAAAAAACCATTTTACAGAACTAGACCATCACTATCTACTCTCCCCAGCTGACTGAACAAAGTGCTCACAGGCTGGCTTACCATTTCCCGAGACAGTTGTAGTGTTGGAAGGAAGGTCTGTGTCGGTAAGAAATGTTTTCAATATGTCAATACACTGGACTGGATAGTCAGTGAGAAGTGAGACATTGAGCACAATCAGAATCTGTTGCAAATGTAACCGGGGGCCCCAATCACCTTTTTTTATATGTTCACGTGTAACTGTTCTCTTGGCTTTGTTTAAAAATAACATGTTTTCAAAGGTTTTATATGTTGTTCATGGGAACAACATGGTCCATACAAGGACCACTCTGTCTGAGTAGAAGACACATTTTTGCTACAACAACATCTTGTCTTTTTTATAAATTAGAATTTTATTTTACCTTTTTTTTATTTAACTAGGCAAGTCAGTTAAGAACAAATTCTTATTTTCAATGACGGTCTAGGAACAGTGGGTTTAACTGTTCTGTTCAGGGGCAGAACAACAGATTTGTACCTTGTCAGCTCGGGGGTTTGAACTTGCAACCTTTTGGTTACTAGTCCAACGCTCTAACCACTAGGCTTGAAGATAGAATTGAAGGTAATGGTCTGTGGAGATGCTCCAGAAACCTACTGTATCCTACTGGGAATGTCAGTTTGTTATGGTAAAGAAGTACTGGTTTACTTTTTATGGTGTGAGTATTTGTATCAAAACTTGTAAAAGTATTAAACTTTAACTTTTATGGTTGTTGATCTCTCTGCTTTCCCCCGACCTGATCCCTCTGCTTTCCCCCGACATGATCTCTCTGCTTTCCCCGACATGATCTCTCTGCTTTCCCCTGACATGATCTCTCTGCTTTCCCCCGACCTGATCCCTCTGCTTTCCCCCGACATGATCTCTCTGCTTTCCCCTGACATGATCTCTCTGCTTTCCCCCGACATGATCTCTCTGCTTTCCCCCGACATGATCCCTCTGCTTTCCCCCGACATGATCCCTCTGCTTTCCCCCGACATGATCTCTCTGCTTTCCCCCGACATGATCTCTCTGCTTTCCCCCGACCTGATCCCTCTGCTTTCCCCCGACATGATCTCTCTGCTTTCCCCTGACATGATCTCTCTGCTTTCCCCCGACATGATCTCTCTGCTTTCCCCCGACATGATCCCTCTGCTTTCCCCCGACATGATCCCTCTGCTTTCCCCCGACATGATCTCTCTGCTTTCCCCCGACATGATCTCTCTGCTTTCCCCCCGACATGATCCCTCTGCTTTCCCCCGACATGATCCCTCTGCTTTCCCCCGACATGATCCCTCTGCTTTCCCCCGACATGATCTCTCTGCTTTCCCCTGACATGATCTCTCTGCTTTCCCCCGACATGATCTCTCTGCTTTCCCCCGACATGATCCCTCTGCTTTCCCCCGACATGATCCCTCTGCTTTCCCCCCGACATGATCTCTCTGCTTTCCCCCCGACATGATCTCTCTGCTTTCCCCCCGACATGATCTCTCTGCTTTCCCCCCGACATGATCTCTCTGCTTTCCTCCGACATGATCTCTCTGCTTTCCCCCGACATGGTCTCTCTGCTTTCCCCCAAAGACTAGTAGTCATTTAGGCTGTGTTTACACAAACATACCAATTATAATCTTCTGTCCAATTATTGGTCTTTTGACCAATCAGATCTTTTGCCAATAATCGTGCAAAAATATCAGCATTGGGCTGCCGGTGTAAAAACATCTTTAGATTCTGTGTGAAAGAGTGCTTGGTAGACCTTTGTACACACCGTAGACTGGCTGCGGGTGTGTATGTTGAGGCTGTTCCTCAGCCTCCCCTGTAGTGCTCGTCTCTGCCACCAGGGAGCGCCGGCGTCTCTTCTTAGCCAATGGAGCAGTGAACCGCTTGACTGAGCACATTGAAAAGAAGTCTCACAGGTTGGTGATGTTCAGTGCCTCCAGGTTGGTGATGTTCAGTGCCTCCAGGTTGGTGATGTTCAGTGCCTCCAGGTTGGTGATGTTCAGTGCCTCCAGGTTGGTGATGTTCAGTGCCTCCAGGTTGGTGATGTTCAGTGCCTCCAGGTTGGTGATGTTCAGTGCCTCCAGGTTGGTGATGTTCAGTGCCTCCAGGTTGGTGATGTTCAGTGCCTCCAGGTTGGTGATGTTCAGTGCCTCCAGGTTGGTGATGTTCAGTGCCTCCAGGTTGGTGATGTTCAATGCCTCCAGGTTGGTGATGTTCAGTGCCTCCAGGTTGGTGATGTTCAGTGCCTCCAGGTTGGTGATGTTCAGTGCCTCCAGGTTCTCACGCCATCAGTTGCTTCTTATGTTCTTTGTTAACAAAAAATGTAAATCAATTTCATCTCAATGTGGTGATTTTGACAAATTTGTTTAAAAAAATACGTTATTTCCTGATCTGTTAAAAATGTTAGTCCTGTTGACCCCTGGACTGACCCCTACAGACATGTAATATAGTCCTGTTGACCCCTGGACTGACCCCTACAGACATGTAATATAGTCCTGTTGACCCCTGGTCTGACCCCTACAGACTGGTCATTTAGTCTTGTTGACCCCTGGACTGACCCCTACAGACATGTCATTTAGTCTTGTTGACCCCTGGACTGACCCCTACAGACTGGTCATTTAGTCTTGTTGACCCCTGGACTGACCCCTACAGACTGGTCATTTAGTCTTGTTGACCCCTGGACTGACCCCTACAGACTGGTCATTTAGTCTTGTTGCCCCCTGGACTGACCCCTACAGACTGGTCATTTAGTCTTGTTGCCCCCTGGACTGACCCCTACAGACTGGTCATTTAGTCTTGTTGACCCCTGGACTGACCCCTACAGACTGGTCATTTAGTCTTGTTGACCCCTGGACTGACCCCTACAGACTGGTCATTTAGTCTTGTTGCCCCCTGGACTGACCCCTACAGACTGGTCATTTAGTCTTGTTGCCCCCTGGACTGACCCCTACAGACTGGTCATTTAGTCTTGTTGCCCCCTGGACTGACCCCTACAGACTGGTCATTTAGTCTTGTTGACCCCTGGACTGACCCCTACAGACATGTAATATAGTCCTGTTGACCCCTGGTCTGACCCCTACAGACATGTAATATAGTCCTGTTGACCCCTGGTCTGACCCCTACAGACATGTCATTTAGTCCTGTTGCCCCCTGGACTGACCCCTACAGACATGTCATTTAGTCCTGTTGACCCCTGGACTGACCCCTACAGACATGTCATTTAGTCCGGTTGACCCCTGGACTGACCCCTACAGACATGTCATTTAGTCCTGTTGACCCCTACAGACATGTCATTTAGTCCTGTTGACCCCTGGACTGACCCCTACAGACATGTCATTTAGTCCTGTTGACCCCTACACACATGTCATTTAGTCCTGTTGACCCCTGGACTGACCCCTACAGACATGTCATTTAGTCCTGTTGACCCCTACACACATGTCATTTAGTCCTGTTGACCCCTAAAGACATGTCATTTAGTCCTGTTGACCCCTGGACTGACCCCTACAGACATGTCATTTAGTCCTGTTGACCCCTACAGACATGTCATTTAGTCCTGTTGACCCCTACAGACATGTCATTTAGTCCTGTTGACCCCTGGACTGACCCCTACAGACATGTCATTTAGTCCTGTTGACCCCTGGACTGACCCCTACAGACTGGTCATATAGTCCTGTTGACCCCTACAGACATGTCATTTAGTCCTGTTGACCCCTGGACTGACCCCTACAGACATGTCATATAGTCCTGTTGACCCCTACAGACATGTCATTTAGTCCTGTTGACCCCTGGACTGACCCCTACAGACATGTCATTTAGTCCTGTAGACCCCTACAGACATGTCATTTAGTCCTGTTGACCCCTACAGACATGTCATTTAGTCCTGTTGACCCCTGGACTGACCCCTACAGACATGTCATTTAGTCCTGTTGACCCCTGGACTGACCCCTACAGACATGTCATTTAGTCCTGTTGACCCCTGGACTGACCCCTACAGACATGTCATTTAGTCCTGTTGACCCCTGGACTGACCCCTACAGACATGTCATTTAGTCCTGTTGACCCCTGGACTGACCCCTACACACATGTCATTTAGTCCTGTTGACCCCTGGACTGACCCCTACAGACATGTCATTTAGTCCTGTTGACCCCTGGACTGACCCCTACAGACATGTCATTTAGTCCTGTTGACCCCTACAGACATGTCATTTAGTCCTGTTGACCCCTGGACTGACCCCTACAGACATGTCATTTAGTCCTGTTGACCCCTACAGACATGTCATTTAGTCCTGTTGACCCCTGGACTGACCCCTACAGACATGTCATTTAGTCCTGTTGACCCCTACCGACATGTCATTTAGTCCTGTTGACCCCTGGACTGACCCCTACAGACATGTCATTTAGTCCTGTTGACCCCTACAGACATGTCATTTAGTCCTGTTGACCCCTGGACTGACCCCTACAGACATGTAATATAGTCCTGTTGACCCCTACAGACATGTAATATAGTCCTGTTGACCCCTACAGACATGTCATTTAGTCCTGTTGACCCCTACAGACATGTCATTTAGTCCTGTTGACCCCTGGACTGACCCCTACAGACATGTCATTTAGTCCTGTTGACCCCTACAGACATGTAATTTAGTCCTGTTGACCCCTACAGACATGTCATTTAGTCCTGTTGACCCCTGGACTGACCCCTACAGACATGTAATATAGTCCTGTTGCCCCCTGGACTGACCCCTACAGACATGTCATTTAGTCCTGTTGAAGCCCTGGACTGACCCCTACAGACTGGTCATTTAGTCTTGTTGCCCCCTGGACTGACCCCTACAGACATGTCATTTAGTCCTGTTGACCCCTGGACTGACCCCTACAGACATGTCATTTAGTCCTGTTGACCCCTGGACTGACCCCTACAGACATGTCATTTAGTCCTGTTGACCCCTGGACTGACCCCTACAGACATGTCATTTAGTCCTGTTGACCCCTGGACTGACCCCTACAGACTGGTCATTTAGTCCTGTTGACCCCTACAGACATGTCATTTAGTCCTGTTGACCCCTGGACTGACCCCTACAGACATGTCATTTAGTCCTGTTGACCCCTGGACTGACCCCTACAGACTGGTCATTTAGTCCTGTTGACCCCTGGACTGACCCCTACAGACATGTCATTTAGTCTTGTTGCCCCCTGGACTGACCCCTACAGACATGTCATTTAGTCCTGTTGACCCCTGGACTGACCCCTACAGACATGTCATTTAGTCCTGTTGACCCCTGGACTGACCCCTACAGACTGGTCATTTAGTCCTGTTGACCCCTACAGACATGTCATTTAGTCCTGTTGACCCCTGGACTGACCCCTACAGACATGTCATTTAGTCCTGTTGACCCCTGGACTGACCCCTACAGACTGGTCATTTAGTCCTGTTGACCCCTACAGACATGTCATTTAGTCCTGTTGCCCCCTGGACTGACCCCTACAGACATGTCATTTAGTCCTGTTGACCCCTGGACTGACCCCTACAGACATGTCATTTAGTCCTGTTGACCCCTGGACTGACCCCTACAGACATGTCATTTAGTCCTGTTGACCCCTGGACTGACCCCTACAGACATGTAATATAGTCCTGTTGACCCCTGGACTGACCCCTACAGACATGTCATTTAGTCCTGTTGACCCCTGGACTGACCCCTACAGACATGTCATTTAGTCCTGTTGACCCCTGGACTGACCCCTACAGACATGTAATATAGTCCTGTTGACCCCTGGACTGACCCCTACAGACATGTAATATAGTCCTGTTGACCCCTGGACTGACCCCTACAGACATGTAATATAGTCCTGTTGACCCCTGGTCTGACCCCTACAGACATGTAATATAGTCCTGTTGACCCCTGGACTGACCCCTACACACATGTAATATAGTCCTGTTGACCCCTACAGACATGTAATATAGTCCTGTTGACCCCTACAGACATGTAATATAGTCCTGTTGACCCCTACAGACATGTCATTTAGTCCTGTTGACCCCTGGACTGACCCCTACAGACATGTCATTTAGTCCTGTTGACCCCTGGACTGACCCCTACAGACATGTAATATAGTCCTGTTGACCCCTACAGACATGTCATTTAGTCCTGTTGACCCCTGGACTGACCCCTACAGACATGTAATATAGTCCTGTTGACCCCTGGACTGACCCCTACAGACATGTAATATAGTCCTGTTGACCCCTACAGACATGTCATTTAGTCCTGTTGACCCCTGGACTGACCCCTACAGACATGTAATATAGTCCTGTTGACCCCTGGACTGACCCCTACAGACATGTAATATAGTCCTGTTGACCCCTGGACTGACCCCTACAGACATGTAATATAGTCCTGTTGACCCCTGGACTGACCCCTACAGACATGTAATATAGTCCTGTTGACCCCTGGACTGACCCCTACAGACATGTAATATAGTCCTGTTGACCCCTACAGACATGTAATATAGTCCTGTTGACCCCTACAGACATGTCATTTAGTCCTGTTGACCCCTGGACTGACCCCTACAGACATGTAATATAGTCCTGTTGACCCCTGGACTGACCCCTACAGACATGTAATATAGTCCTGTTGACCCCTACAGACATGTAATATAGTCCTGTTGACCCCTACAGACATGTCATTTAGTCCTGTTGACCCCTGGACTGACCCCTACAGACATGTCATTTAGTCCTGTTGACCCCTACAGACTGGTCATTTAGTCCTGTTGACCCCTGGACTGACCCCTACAGACATGTCATTTAGTCCTGTTGACCCCTGGACTGACCCCTACAGACATGTCATTTAGTCCTGTTGACCCCTGGACTGACCCCTACAGACATGTCATTTAGTCCTGTTGACCCCTGGACTGACCCCTACAGACATGTCATTTAGTCCTGTTGACCCCTACAGACTGGTCATTTAGTCCTGTTGACCCCTGGACTGACCCCTACAGACATGTCATTTAGTCCTGTTGACCCCTGGACTGACCCCTACAGACTGGTCATTTAGTCCTGTTGACCCCTGGACTGACCCCTACAGACATGTCATTTAGTCCTGTTGACCCCTGGACTGACCCCTACAGACATGTCATTTAGTCCTGTTGACCCCTGGACTGACCCCTACAGACATGTCATTTAGTCCTGTTGACCCCTGGACTGACCCCTAAAAATGATGCTTATTCAAACATATTACTAATATCACAGCAAATTGTTATGCTGTAATATCTGCTATTTAGCCAACACTTTCATCTCCAAAGTACCTTACAGTCATGCTTGCATACATCTTCCGTATGGGTGGTCCAGGGAATTGAGCCCACTACCCTGGCGTTACAAGCACCAGGCTCTACCAACAGAGCTACAATGGACCACATTCCACACCTTGCTATCGTTCCACTTCTTTTCACTGCCAAACACTATGACATATTTTTGATTTGATTTAGCCTTTAATTTACCAACGCAAGTCAGTTAAGAACAAATTCTTATTTACAATGACTGCCTACCAAAAGGCCTTCCTGCGGGGACAGGGGCTGGGATTAAAAATGTAAACTCTCTCGCTCTCGCTCTCTGTTTCTCTCTCTGTTTCTCTCTCTCTGTTTCTCTCTCTCTCCCTCTCTCTGTTTCTCTCTCTCTCCCTCTCTCTGTTTCTCTCTCTCTCCCTCTCTCTGTTTCTCTCTCTCTCTGTTTCTCTGTTTCTCTCTCGCTTTCTCTCTGTTTCTCTCTCTCTCTGTTTCTCTCTCTCTCTCTCTCTGTTTCTCTCTCTCTCTCTATGTTTCTCTCTCTCTCCCTCTCTCTGTTTCTCTCTCTCTCCCTCTCTGTTTCTCTCTCTCTCCCTCTCTCTGTTTCTCTCTCTCTCTGTTTCTCTCTCGCTCTCTCTCTCTGTTTCTCTCTCTGTTTCTCTCTCTCACACTCACACTCTCAAACACACACACACACACACTCAATGACCCCTAAGAGAGGGGGGCTGGGATTAAGAGAGGGGTCAGTGTGTGTGTGTGTGAGTAAATGTCTGCAGTAGAAAGGGCTCCTGTGTTTCTGTGAGAGGAAGAGGAACTGCTTTATAAAGGGAGTCTTCATTAAAGCCTTTTAAATCAAAGATACTGCTTCATTTAGACCTGCCATTACTGATTTACTCCCTCTCTCTCCCCCTCTCTCTCTCCCCCTCTCTCTCCCTCTCTCTCCCCCTCTCTCCTTCCCCTTCTCTCTCTCCCCCTCTCTCTCTCCCTCTCTCTCTCCCTCTCTCTCTCCCTCTCTCTCTCCCTCTCTCTCCCCCTCTCTCTTTCTCCCTCTCTCTCCCCCTCTCTCTTTCTCCCTCTCTCTCCCCCTCTCTCTCTCCCCCTCTCTCTCCCCCTCTCTCTCTCCCCCTCTCTCTCTCCCTCTCTCTCCCCCTCTCTCTCTCCCTCTCTCTCCCCCTCTCTCTTTCTCCCTCTCTCTCCCCCTCTCTCTTTCTCCCTCTCTCTCCCCCTCTCTCTTTCTCCCTCTCTCTCCCCCTCTCTCCTCCCCCTTCCCCTCTCCCCCCCTCTCTCTCTCTCCTTCTCCCTCTCTCTCTCCCCCCTCTCTCCTTCCCCTTCCTTCTCTCTCTCCCTCTCTCCCCTCTCTCCTTCCCCTTCCTTCTCTCTCTCCCTCTCTCCCCCTCTCTCCTTCCCCTTCTCTCCCCCCCCCTCTCTCTCCTTCTCCCTATGTCTCCCTCTCTCTCTCCCCCTCTCTCTCCCCCCTCTCTCCTTCCCCTTCTCTCCCCCCCTCTCTCTTTCTCTCATTCATATATATATATATATATATATATATATATATATATATATATATATATATATATATATATATACAGTGCCTTGCGAAAGTATTCGGCCCCCTTGAACTTTGCGACCTTTTGCCACATTGCAGGCTTCAAACATAAAGATATAAAACTGTATTTTTTTGTGAAGAATCAACAACAAGTGGGACACAATCATGAAGTGGAACGACATTTATTGGATATTTCAAACTTTTTTAACAAATCAAAAACTGAAAAATTGGGCGTGCAAAATTATTCAGCCCCCTTAAGTTAATACTTTGTAGCGCCACCTTTTGCTGCGATTACAGCTGTAAGTCGCTTGGGGTATGTCTCTATCAGTTTTGCACATCGAGAGACTGAATTTTTTTCCCATTCCTCCTTGCAAAACAGCTCGAGCTCAGTGAGGTTGGATGGAGAGCATTTGTGAACAGCAGTTTTCAGTTCTTTCCACAGATTCTCGATTGGATTCAGGTCTGGACTTTGACTTGGCCCATTCTAACACCTGGATATGTTTATTTTTGAACCATTCCATTGTAGATTTTGCTTTATGTTTTGGATCATTGTCTTGTTGGAAGACAAATCTCCGTCCCAGTCTCAGGTCTTTTGCAGACTCCATCAGATTTTCTTCCAGAATGGTCCTGTATTTGGCTCCATCCATCTTCCCATCAATTTTAACCATCTTCCCTGTCCCTGCTGAAGAAAAGCAGGCCCAAACCATGATGCTGCCACCACCATGTTTGACAGTGGGGATGGTATGTTCAGCTGTGTTGCTTTTACGCCAAACATAACGTTTTGCATTGTTGCCAAAAAGTTCAATTTTGGTTTCATCTGACCAGAGCACCTTCTTCCACATGTTTGGTGTGTCTTCCAGGTGGCTTGTGGCAAACTTTAACCGACACTTTTTATGGATATCTTTAAGAAATGGCTTTCTTCTTGCCACTCTTCCATAAAGGCCAGATTTGTGCAATATACGACTGATTGTTGTCCTATGGACAGAGTCTCCCACCTCAGCTGTAGATCTCTGCAGTTCATCCAGAGTGATCATGGGCCTCTTGGCTGCATCTCTGATCAGTCTTCTCCTTGTATGAGCTGAAAATTTAGAGGGACGGCCAGGTCTTGGTAGATTTGCAGTGGTCTGATACTCCTTCCATTTCAATATTATCGCTTGCACAGTGCTCCTTCGGATGTTTAAAGCTTGGGAAATATTTTTGTATCCAAATCCGGCTTTAAACTTCTTCACAACAGTATCTCGGACCTGCCTGGTGTGTTCCTTGTTCTTCATGATGCTCTCTGCGCTTTTGACGGACCTCTGAGACTATCACAGTGCAGGTGCATTTATACAGAGACTTGATTACACACAGGTGGATTGTATTTATCATCATTAGTCATTTAGGTCAACATTGGATCATTCAGAGATCCTCACTGAACTTCTGGAGAGAGTTTGCTGCACTGAAAGTAAAGGGGCTGAATAATTTTGCACGCCCAATTTTTCAGTTTTTGATTTGTTAAAAAAGTTTGAAATATCCAATAAATGTCGTTCCACTTCATGATTGTGTCCCACTTGTTGTTGATTCTTCACAAAAAAATACAGTTTTATATCTTTATGTTTGAAGCCTGAAATGTGGCAAAAGGTCGCAAAGTTCAAGGGGGCCGAATACTTTCGCAAGGCACTGTGTGTAATATTGTAATATATATATATATATGAGATTCTTTAAAGTTGCCACACTTTGCCTTGATGATAGAATGCCAAGAGTGTGCAAAACTGTAATAAAATAAAGAACCTTTGAATGAGAAGCTGTATCCAAACTTTAGACTGGTACTGTGTTTTAATGTTTTAATTGTACCTTTTATTTAACTAGGCAAGTCAGTAGGCAAGTCACTTATTTTCAATGACGGCCTAGGAACAGTGGGTTAACTGGTCTAGGAACAGTGGGGTTAACTGGTCTAGGAACAGTGGGTTAACTGGTCTATGAACAGTGGGTTAACTGGTCTAGGAACAGTGGGTTAACTGGTCTAGGAACAGTGGGTTAACTGGTCTAGGAACAGTGGGTTAACTGGTCTAGGAACAGTGGGTTAACTGGTCTAGGAACAGTGGGTTAACTGGTCTAGGAACAGTGGGTTAACTGGTCTAGGAACAGGGGGTTAACTGCCTGTTCAGAGGCAGAACGACAGATTTGTACCTTGTCAGCTCGGGGGTTTGAACTTGCAACCTTCCGGTTACTAGTCCAACGCTCTAACCACTGGTACTGTGTATTCGATATATTTTGCCCATTGGAGCAAATTAGGAAGTTTAGTCCAGATACTGTCATCTTTCAACACTGGAATGATCAGAAATGGAATCGGATGACTCATGTGTTCAAGAAGGGTAACTGACAATTCAGGTTCTGATATAAATCCACTTCTACGGGTGAGATTTGACCTGTGTATTCCTAGGCCTCGAGAAGCACTCCTTTCTATTTCAGTTTATTGACAGTAAACCTGTGAATAGATTAGATAATCCTATGAAAGAAAAACTCCATATCTATTCTGTTTCTCCTTTTATAAAGCAAAGCAATGACTGTTGATGTTGTGCCAACCGCCTCCTGATCCCACTGTGTCCCAAATACACTACATTTTGCATCCCAAATGGCACCCTATTCCCTTCATAGTGCCCTACACTGCACCACCAAATGGCACCCTATTCCCTTCATAGTGCACTACACTGCACCACCAAATGGTACCCTATTCCCTTCATAGTGCACTACACTGCACCACCAAATGGTACCCTATTCCCTTCATAGTGCCCTACACCGCACCACCAAATGGCACCCTACTCCCTTCATAGTGCCCAGGGTCAAATGTAATCTGCACTATATATGGAATAGGGTGCCATTTAACAGACGTAATGCTATTCGGGAGGCAGCCCTGGTTTATAATCTCTAACAAGGCTTTGGTGGATTAAAATACCGACGTGTTAACCCCTAATCTACCGCAAACAGAAAACTGTCAGGATTCGGGAATACCTTTTCATCTGTCTCTCTGCAAAGGAATTGCCCTCTGCTTCTTTGTCAATTTTGGAAATGTGGTCAAATAATTGTATGTAGTCAATAGATAAACGCAATGACTTGATGGATCAATGTTTTCCGAATTAGAATGTAAACAGCCTCCATATCTAAATAAAACGAATATACATGTTCAAGTCAATTGTGTTTGCTGAATTTATATGGAATTATTTGAATACCTATTCAGCGGCCATGAAGCGCACCAGCCATGAAAGAGTTAACGCGCTGAGCGCTACTTTACGATATACCGTTCAGCGGTGAATAGGAGGGACCGGATTGGTCCTTTCTCTGACTAACTGTGGTAGTGGCTCAGTCTTTTCTCCTAGTTACTACATGGATACGGAAGATGTAGGCAGAGGCAGCCTATTGATGGAGACCAAGAGCATGTGCGTTGCGTGCTCTCTCTCTATCCCTGGTGAATAGGCGTTTATGTTATATAGTCCTCTCTCTCTCTCTCCTCTCTCTCTCTCTGTCTCTCTCTCTGTCCCTCTCTCTCTGATGAAGAAACTTGCAAGCGAAGCATCTTTCTTTATCTTCTGCTAACCAGGATAAAGAAAACATCACCACATAAGTTATTTGTAGGCTATATCTCCCTCCCAGTCCCGGGTTTGGATGCTGCATGGAAGGTGAGCAACTGGAAGATTCTGAAACTGATATCGGAGGAACGAACCGGAGTGCGTGACAGACGCAGGGGAACGAACCGGAGTGTGTGACAGACGCAGAGGAACGACCCGGAGTGTGTGACAGACGCAGAGGAACGAACCGGAGTGTGTGAAAGGCGCAGAGGAACGAACCGGAGTGTGTGACAGACGCAGAGGAACGACCCGGAGTGTGTGACAGACGCAGAGGAACGAACCGGAGTGTGTGACAGACGCAGAGGAACGAACCGGAGTGTGTGAAAGGCGCAGAGGAACGAACCGGAGTGTGTGAAAGGCGCAGAGGAACGAACCGGAGTGTGTGAAAGGCGCAGAGGAACGAACCGGAGTGTGTGACAGACGCAGGGGAACGAACCGGAGTGTGTGACAGACGCAGAGGAACGACCCGGAGTGTGTGAAAGGCGCAGAAGAACGAACCGGAGTGTGTGAAAGGCGCAGAGGAACGAACCGGAGTGTGTGAAAGGCGCAGAGGAACGAACCGGGGTGTGTGTGAAAGACAGAACATCTCCATTGGTTTACCATTATACCGGTCTACCCCAGGGCAGTGTAGAGATTGTACTGAGATAATAAAAATACATTTTTAAACAATTCATTCTGAATGAACGTTACCGGACCGCAAGGAACTACGAATAGATCTGCGGAAAGGAAGGTGTGTTTTTTTTTTCTTCCATCACTCCTTCCACGAAGTCCGGTCCTAATGCCTGGTCTTTGCAGTGCACTTGGTCTTGTGTTGGTGTGCTGAATGAGCTCTCTCCGGACAGAGGCGAGCTATCCACGTTGCCGCCACACAGTGTTATGTTGTTGTGATACACGTTCACTCGCCCGAACAGGCAACAGGCTATGAATGGGACGTGTTATTCTGTTGCTCGCTGCTTGTTAGTTTTGCTTCTCATCATGATCAACGTGTCGGTATGATACAGACACCCTCACCCTATAGGTGCAGTCCTAGAGGACTCCGTCAGGACTGGACCAGTCACACTTTACACGTTTATTCCATGAAGATTCGGGATAGAATTTCAGAGATGTTTTTTTCTGCCGCGTTCGGGAGTCGATTCTTGGCATTAATAAAGGCGCTCTAAATCCCTTCAAACAGGTAGGCTACTTTTTTTTACAATGATTTTAAACCGTTTATTTAACTAGGCAAGTCAGTTTTAAATAACACATTCTTATTTTACAACGATGGCCAACCCCCGGCTAAACCCTCCCCTAACCCAGACAACGCTGGGGCCAATTGTGCTCCGCCCAATGGGACTCACGATCACAGCCAGTTGTGATACAGCCCGGGATTGAACTAGGGTCTGTAGTGACCACCTCTAGCACTGAGATGCAGTGCCTTAGACTGCTATGCCACTCAGGAGCCCCTAAGCATATATCTCTCCCCCCGCACTATCCCCACACACCCTCCATTGGTTATTCTGTATCAGAGGAAGCACAAAAGTGTTCCGGTTGATTATTGCTGCATTGCTGTTCACATGTTTTGATAAGCCTACTCAATGCTTGTGTGTGTCAAGGGTGGGAGGGGCGGGAGGGAGGGGAGGGGCGGGCGGGGTGGGGGGGGTGGCAGGGGCGGGAGGGGCGGGGTGGGGTGGGGGGGTTGGCAGGTGCGGGAGGGGCCCGGGCGGGAGGGGAGAGGCGGGGCGGGAGGGAGGGGGTGTAGCCAGTCGAGTCAATGTCTGGATGTAATGCTTCCGGAAGCCTGTGGTTGAGCGGTAGGTTCTGCTCCTTAACCGCTCCACGTTGACCCTGCTATGATACTGACCTCAATTGCAGTTCTTGCTTTATTCACATCTGTAGCTGGATAACAACGTAAAGACGGTCTTTAATAATGACTAATAATATAGGTCACTTTGTATTTCTCATTGAGCAACATTCATTTGGGATGCCCTGTTTTTAACGGGTCATCTTTTCATGAGGTGAAGATGCTTCAGTGAACCCAATGACCACACCCTGAAACCTCTTCATCCCGTGCCTTTAGCTGAGCAGGCTAACCCTGAAACCTCTTCATCCCCGTGCCTTTAGCTCAGCAGGCTAACCCTGAAACCTCTTCGTCCCTGTGCCTTTAGCTCAGCAGGCTAACCCTGAAACCTCTTCAATCTCGTGCCTTTAGCTCAGCAGGCTAACCCTGAAACCTCTTCATCCCCGTGCCTTTAGCTCAGCAGGCTAACCCTGAAACCTCTTCGTCCCTGTGCCTTTAGCTCAGCAGGCTAACCCTGAAACCTCTTCAATCTCGTGCCTTTAGCTCAGCAGGCTAACCCTGAAACCTCTTCATCCCCGTGCCTTTAGCTCAGCAGGCTAACCCTGAATTCTGTTAATTCTCGTGCCTCTATCTCAGCAGGCTAACCCTGAAACCTCTTCATTCTCTTGCCTCTATCTCAGCAGGCTAACCCTGAAACCTCTTCATTATCGTGCCTTTAGCTCAGCAGGCTAACCCTGAAACATCTTCATCTCCGTGCCTTTAGCTCAGCAGGCTAACCCTGAAACCTCTTCATCCCCGTGCCTTTAGCTCAGCAGGCTAACCCTGAAACCTCCTCATCCCGTGCCTTTAGCTCAGCAGGCTAACCCTGAAACCTCTTCATCTCCATGCCTTTAGCTCAGCAGGCTAACCCTGAAAACTCTTCATCTTCGTGCCTTTAGCTCAGCAGGCTAACCCTGAAACCTCTTCATTCTTGTGCCTTTAGCTCAGCAGGCTAACCCTGAAACCTCTTCATCCCTGTGCCGTTAGCTCAGCAGGCTAACCCTGAAAACTCTTAATCTTCGTGCCTTTAGCTCAGCAGGCTAACCCTGAAACCTCTTCATTCTTGTGCCTTTAGCTCAGCAGGCTAACCCTGAAACCTCTTCATCCCTGTGCCTTTAGCTCAGCAGGCTAACCCTGAAACCTCTTCAATCTCGTGCCTTTAGCTCAGCAGGCTAACCCTGAAACCTCTTCAATCTCGTGCCTTTAGCTCAGCAGGCTAACCCTGAAACCTCTTCATCTCCGTGCCTTTAGCTCTGCAGGCTAACCCTGAAACCTCTTCATTCTCGTGCCTTTAGCTCAGCAGGCTAACCCTGAAACCTCTTCATCTCCGTGCCTTTATCTCAGCAGGCTAACCCTGAAACCTCTTCATCTCCGTGCCTTTAGCTCAGCAGGCTAACCCTGAAACCTCTTCATCCCTGTGCCTTTAGCTCAGCAGGCTAACCCTGAAACCTCTTCATCCCTGTGCCTTTAGCTCAACAGGCTAACCCTGTACCTCCTCATCCTGAACAAAAATATAAACGCATCATGTACAGTGTTGGTCCCATGTTTCATGAGTTGAAATAAAATATCCCAGAAATGTTTCATACGCACATAAAGCTTATTTCTAACATGTTTGTTTACATCCCTGTTAGTGAGCATTTCTCCTTTGCCAACATAATCCATCCACCTGACAGGTGTGACATATCATGATCATTGCACAGGTGCACCTTGTGCTGGGAGCTATAAAAGGCCACTCTAAAATGCGTAGTTTTGTCACACAACATAATGCCACAGATGACTCAGGTTTTGAGGGAGCGTGCATTTGGCATGTTGATTGCAGGAATGTTCACCAGAACTGTTGCCAGAGAATTTAATGGTAATTTCTCTACCATAAGCCACCTCGAATTTTGTTTTAGAGAATTTGGCAGTACGTCCAACCAGCCTCACAACCGGGCGAGCGGTTTGCTGATGTCAACATTTTGAGCCGAGTGCCCCCTGGTGGTGGTGGGGTTATGGTATGGGCAGGCATAAGCTACGGAAAACGAACACAATTGCATTTTATCGATGTCAATGTTAATGCACAGAAATACTGTAACAATATCCCGAGGTCCTTCATCCATCACCACATGTTTCATGGTAATGCGTGGCCCCATGTCGCAAGGATCTGTACACAATTCCTGGAAGCTGAAAATGGCCCAGTTCTTCCATGGCCTGCATACTCACCAGACATGTCACCCATTGAGCATGTTTGGGATGCTCTGGATCCACACGTACGACAGTGTGTTCCACTTCCCGCCCAATATCCAGCAACTTCACACAGCCATTGAAGAGGAGTGGGACAACATTCCACAGGCCACAATCACCAGCCTGATCAACTCTATGTGAAGGAGATGTGTTGTGCTGCATGAGGCTAATGGTGGACACACCAGATACTGACTGGTTTTCTGATCCACACCCCTACCTTTTTTGTTTTTTTTAAGGAAGAGGAGAGAGCAACGGGGGATGAGGAAGAGGAGAGGGCAACGGGGGATGAGGAAGAGTTGAGGGCAACGGGGGATGAGGAAGAGGAGAGGGCAACAGGGGGATGAGGAAAAGGAGGGCAACGGGGATGAGGAAGAGGAGGGCAACAGGGGGATGAGGAAGAGGAGGGCAACAGGGGGATGAGGAAGAGGAGAGAGCAACGGGGGATGAGGAAGAGGAGAGGGCAATGGGGGGATGAGGAAGAGGAGAGAGCAACGGGGGGGAAGAGGAGAGGGCAACGGGGGGATGAGGAAGAGGAGAGAGCAACGGGGGGGAAGAGGAGAGGGCAACGGGGGGATGAGGAAGAGGAGAGAGCAACGGGGGGGAAGAGGAGAGAGCACGGGGGATGAGGAAGAGGAGAGAGCAATGGGGGGATGAGGAAGAGGAGAGAGCAATGGGGGATGAGGAAGAGGAGAGGGCAATGGGGAGATGAAGAGGAGAGAGAAATAGGGGGATGAGGAAGAGGAGAGAGCAATGGGGGGATGAGGAAGAGGAGAGAGCAATGGGGGGATGAGGAAGAGGAGAGAGCAATGGGGGGATGAGGAAGAGGAGAGAGCAATGGGGGGATGAGGAAGAGGAGAGAGCAACGGGGGGGGGAAGAGGAGAGGGCAACGGGGAGATGAAGAGGAGAGAGCAACGGGGAGATGAGGAAGAGGAGTGGCTCTAAAGAGTCACTTAGGATTAGGGTTGCACTCAGAGGTGGAAACTTTCCGTGGGAATTAACAGGAATATATGCAAATTTAATATTAATACCATTTAAAAGTAGATGCTTTTTGCGTTGGATATATTTACCATATCATATGGCGACAGAAACCTAAACCTTTTACCTTATCATAAGTAGACATAATTGCAAATTATTAAATCCTTCCAATAGAAATAAAAAAATAACAATTTAGTTACGAATTGAACTTTAATTGAATGAGTTGATTCTTCACATGGGATGATTTCAACTGAACAACAAAAGAAAGGGAATATTGAAGGATCCCCAATGATCCCCAATGATCCCCAATGATCCCCAATGATCCCCAATGATCCATCGTATCTTCCAAAAACCGTTTTAAACATACATCTGTAAAACTTGCTCTCATCCAGGACAAGGTGGTGAGACACGGTAGTGATGACACCATAGGCCTTGTTGATCTCTGCACCAGACTGCTCACAACCTTGCCCTCATCCAGGCCAAGGTGGCGAGACACGGTAGTGATGACACCATAGGCCTTGTTGATCTCTGCACCAGACAGGATGCTCTTGCCAGCAGACTTTGGGGTCCAACATGTACGCTGCGGTGTGATTGGGCTTCAGGCAGATGTCTTCACGTTTTTTTTTGCTGCATTTCAGAACTGCAGTTTCCTCTGCTTGGAGCAACAGTGAAGTGGGCAGGGCAGTACGGATTTCTTCTCTGACATCTGCAAGCAGAGTCTGAACATCAGACAGGATGGCTTTGTCTCCCTCGATCCGTCCAATGGCTACTGCTATAGGTTTCAGGCTGCTTACCACTCTCTCCCAAAATACATCATCCAGGAGGATCCTCTTGATGGGGCTGTCCATATTGGCAGACGGTAGTGAGAAGTGATAAGGCCATTTCTTGGAGAGACTCCTTCCCCTCCAAGAGACTGTCAAACATGATGACATCATCACCCCAACAGGTGTTGCTGGGCAGCTTCAATGTGGTGCTCTTATTCTTCTCACTTTGCTTAGTGAGGTAGATTGTTGCTATATTCATTCATCAGCATTTCTCTGACTACGATCCTCCATTGAGTCAAAAAAACTCTGATTCCAGGAGGACGATGAGCTGTTGCTATCGATAAGGTGTCTGATTCATCATTTACACCTCGAATAGAAGTAGAGGGACTTTTGTCAGAGGTTGCTTTTTGTGAACGCTGAGGGAACTTTATGCACTGGGCCAGATGATTCTGCATCTTTGTTGCATTCTTCACATATGATTTGGCACAGTATTTGCAAATGTACACAGCTCTTCCTTCTACATTAGCTGCAGTGAAATGTCTCCACACATCAGATAGTGCCTGTGATATTTTCCTACAAAGATTAGAAAAAAAGAGTTTAAAAAAACCATACAATTCCATGTACAGATAAATAGTTAAGCGGTTAGATTTAACAACTCCTTTGTAAGATAAATGGTTTAAAATGAAACATGTATGGAAACAGGTGAATTAAAACTCCTCAGTTAGCAGGCTCAATCAAGCAAAAACTAACTAGCAGAAATTGTTAACAAGTTAGAAATGATTTAAACACGCTTTGCTGTAGGCTACTATTTACTCCTTAACAAAAATCATATATGTATTGTAAAATATATTCACCCCACCCAGTATTGTAATCAAAACTTACCAAAAAGCATGTAGCCCTTGGCTCAGACGGTGTAGTAGTTTGGACTCATTAGCATCTCATTAGTGTGCCAGATCTTGAGAATCAGCAGTGATTCGAAGTGACCCTCGTTTTGATCATGGCTACTTCATTACACAAAGGAAAAACCTCAACTAATTTCTACAAACTGGTGACATCCAGTGGAAGCAGTAGGAACTGCAGGAACGTCGATTGGAATTCTGGATTCCCCATGAAAACGTATTGTAAAGACATTGACCTAAAAAATGAATGGTTTGTTCTCCCTCGTTTTGATCATGGCTATTGCGATCCATGTTTATTAAACTGAAGCAACACGAATCTAAATACAAACACTACAAAACAATAAACGTAACGAAAACCGAAACAGCCTAATACTCGTGCACATAAACACAGAACAAGGACATCGGGACACTAAGGACAATCACCCACGAAACACTCAAAGAATATGGCTGCCTAAATATGGTTCCCAATCAGAGAGAACGATAAACACCTGCCTCTGATTGAGAACCACTTCAGACAGCCATAGACTTAACTAGAACACCCCACTAAGCTACAATCCCAATACCAACACACCACATACAAAAACCCATGCCACACCCTGGCCTGACCAAATAAATGAAGATAAACACAAAATACTTCGACCAGGGCGTGACAGAACCCCCCCCCCCCCCCCCCCCCCCTAAGGTGCGGACTCCCGGACGCACATCAAAACAATAGGGAGGGTCCGGGTGGGCGTCTGTCCATGGTGGCGGCTCCGGCGTGGGACGTGGACCCCACTCTATCAATGTCTTAGTCCCTCCTCCTCGCGTCCTAGGATAGTCCACCCTCGCCGCCGACCATGGCCTAGTAGTCCTCACCCAGAACCCCACTGGACTGAGGGGCAGCTCGGGACTGAGGGGCAGCTCGGGACTGAGGGGCAGCTCGGGACTGAGGGGCAGCTCGGGACTGAGGGGCAGCTCGGGACTGAGGGGCAGCTCGGGACTGAGGGGCAGCTCGGGACTGAGGGGCAGCTCGGGACTGAGGGGCAGCTCGGGACTGAGGGGTAGCTCGGGACTGAGGGGAAGCTCAGCACTGAGAGGAAGCTCAGGCAGGTAGTTGGATCCGGCAGATCCTGGCTGGCTGGTGGTTCTGGAAGAGTCTGGTTGACTGGCAGATCTGGAAGAGTCTGGTTGACTGGCAGATCTGGAAGAGTCTGGTTGACTGGCAGATCTGGAAGAGTCTGGCAGATCTGGAAGAGTCTGGCTGACTGGCAGATCTGGAAGAGTCTGGCTGACTGGCAGATCTGGAAGAGTCTGGCTGACTGGCGGATCTGGAAGAGTCTGGCTGACTGGCGGATCTGGAAGAGTCTGGCTGACTGGCGGATCTGGAAGAGTCTGGCTGACTGGCGGATCTGGAAGAGTCTGGCTGACTGGCGGATCTGGAAGAGTCTGGCTGACTGGCGGATCTGGAAGAGTCTGGCTGACTGGCGGATCTGGAAGAGTCTGGCTGACTGGCGGATCTGGAAGAGTCTGGCTGACTGGCAGATCTGGAAGAGCAGACTGACGGATCTGGCTGCTCCATGCTGACTGACTGCTCTGGCTGCTCCATGCTGACTGGCTGCTCTGGCTGCTCCATGCTGACTGGCTGCTCCATGCTGATTGGCGGCTCTGGCTGCTCCACGCTGACTGGCAGCCCTGGCTGCTCCATGCTGACTGGCAGCCCTGGCTGCTCCATGCTGACTGGCGGCCCTGGCTGCTCCATGCTGACTGACGGCTCTGGCTGCTCCATACAGACTGGCAGCTCTGGCGGCTCCTTGCAGACTGGCAGCTCTGGCAGCTCCTTGCAGACTGGCAGCTCTATGCAGACTGGCAGCTCCTTGCAGCTCTATGCAGACTGGCAGCTCTATGCAGACTGGAGACTCCGGCAGCGCTGTAGAGACGGAAGGCTCTGGCAGCGCTAAACAGGCGGGAGACTCCGGCAGCGCTGGAGAGGAGGAAGGCTCCAACTGCGCTGAACAGACGGGAGACTCCGGCAGCGCTGTAGAGGAGAAAGGCTCTGGCAGCGCTAGATAGGCGGGAGACTCCGGCAGCGCTGGAGAGGAGGAAGGCTCTGGCAGCGCTGGACAGGCGAGGCGCACTGTAGGCCTGATGCGTGGTGCTGGCACTGGTGGTACTGGGCCAAGAACACGCACAGGAAGCCTGGTGCGGGGAGCTGCCACCGGAGGGCTGGTGCGTGGAGGTGGTACTGGGTAGACCGGACCGTGCAGGCGCACTGGAGCTCTTGAGCACCGAGCCTGCCCAACCTTACCTGGTTGAATGCTCTCAGCACTTAGGATAGACCTCTCTCTGTCTGTTACTAATTAGTCACTTAGGATAGACCTCTCTCTGTCTGTTACTAATTAGTCACTTAGGATAGACCTCTCTCTGTCTGTTACTAATTAGTCACTTAGGATCGACCTCTCTCTGTCTGTTACTAATTAGTCACTTAGGATAGACCTCTCTCTGTCTGTTACTAATTAGTCACTTAGGATAGACCTCTCTCTGTCTGTTAGAAATTAACTTTATGTCCTGAACACAAATCCAATACAACACATCACTGAGTACCACTCTTCATATTTTCATGCATTGTGGTTGCTGCATCATGTTATGGGTATACATGTCATTGGCAAGAACTACATATTTTTGGTTTGTTGTTGGGATAAATAGAAACGGAATAGAGCTAAGCAGAGACAAAATCCTAGAGTAAAACAAGGTTCTGACTGTTTTCAACATTCACTGGGAGACAAATTGACCTTTCAGCAGGACAATAACCTTACCAAGACGACATTGAATGTTCCTGAGTGGCCTAGTTACAATTTTAACTTAAATCGTCTTGAAAATCTATGGCAAGACTAGAAAATGGCTGATGATCAACAACCAACTTGACAGAGCTTGAATAATTTTTGCAAATATTGTACAATCCAGGTGTGCAAAGTTCTTAGAGAGACTCCTCTCTCTCTGTCTCTGTCTCTCTGCCCCCCCTCCCCCCCAAGAGATAACAGCTGGAAATACAACAACTCTATTGCAACGCATCAACAGAGGATTCAGTGAACTTTGAACTGTTTGGACTGTTGATTCAGCGAAAGTTGAACGATTCTAAGCTGTGATGTGAAGACAGAATAAATTTGACCAGTTTTCTGAAAGACAACCAGTTTGCTGCTCTATCCCTCTATCTCTCCACCTCTCTCTCTCTCCACCTCTCTCTCGCTCTCCCTCTATCTCTCTCTCTCTCTCTTATGCCCGTAGAAACTCGAAACGGGAGAAGATATGCCTGTAGAAACTCGAAACGGGAGAAGTTATGCCCGTAGAAACTCGAAACGGGAGAAGTTATGCCCGTAGAAACAGGAGAAGTTATGCCCGTAGAAACGGGAGAAGTTATGCCCGTAGAAACGGGAGAAGTTATGCCCGTAGAAACTCGAAACGGGAGAAGATATGCCCGTAGAAACTCGAAACGGGAGAAGATATGCCCGTAGAAACTCGAAACGGGAGAAGATATGCCCGTAGAAACTCGAAACGGGAGAAGATATGCCCGTAGAAACGGGAGAAGATATGCCCGTAGAAACGGGAGAAGATATGCCCGTAGAAACGGGAGAAGATATGCCCGTAGAAACGGGAGAAGATATGCCTGTAGAAACTCTAAACGGGAGAAGTTATGCCCGTAGAAACTCTAAACGGGAGAAGATATGCCCGTAGAAACTCTAAACGGGAGAAAATATGCCTGTAGAAACTCGAAACGGGAGAAGATATGCCTGTAGAAACTCGAAACGGGAGAAGATATGCCCGTAGAAACGGGAGAAGATATGCCCGTAGAAACGGGAGAAGATATGCCCGTAGAAACTCGAAAAGGGAGAAGATATGCCTGTAGAAACTCGAAACGGGAGAAGATATGCCTGTAGAAACTCGAAACGGGAGAAGATATGCCCGTAGAAACGGGAGAAGTTATGCCCGTAGAAACTCAAAACGGGAGAAGATATGCCCGTAGAAACTCGAAACGGGAGAAGATATGCCCGTAGAAACTCGAAACGGGAGAAGTTATGCCCGTAGAAACGGGAGAAGTTATGCCCGTAGAAACGGGAGAAGTTATGCCCGTAGATACGGGGGAAGTTATGCCCGTAGATACGGGGGAAGTTATGCCTGTAGTAACGGGAGAAGTTATGCCCGCAGAAACTCGAAACGGCAGAAGATATGCCCGTAGAAACGGGAGAAGTTATGCCCGTAGAAACTCGAAACGGGAGAAGTTATGCGCGTAGAAACGGGAGAAGTTATGCCCGTAGAAACTCGAAACGGGAGAAGATATGCCTGTAGAAACTCGAAACAGGAGAAGATATGCCCGTAGAAACTCGAAACGGGAGAAGATATGCCTGTAGAAACTCGAAACGGGAGAAGATATGCCTGTAGAAACTCGAAACGGGAGAAGATATGCCTGTAGAAACTCGAAACGGGAGAAGATATGCCTGTAGAAACTCGAAACGGGAGTAGATATGCCTGTAGAAACGGGAGAAGATATGCCCGTAGAAACGGGTGAAGATATGCTCATAGAAACTTTAAACGGGAGAAGTTATGCCCGTAGAAACTCGAAACGGGAGAAGATCTGTCCGTAGAAACTCGAAACGAGAGAAGATATGCCTGTAGAAACTCGAAACGGGAGAAGTTATGCCCGTAGAAACTCTAAACGGGAGAAGATATGCCTGTAGAAACGGGAGAAGATATGCCCGTAGAAACTCTAAATGGGAGAAGATATGCCCGTAGAAACGGGAGAAGATATGCCCGTAGAAACTCGAAACGGGAGAAGATATGCCCGTAGAAACTCGAAACGGGAGAAGATATGCCCGTAGAAACTCTAAACGGGAGAAGATATGCCTGTAGAAACTCGAAACGGGAGAAGATATGCCTGTAGAAACTCGAAACGGGAGTAGATATGCCTGTAGAAACTCTAAACGGGAGAAGATATGCCTGTAGAAACGGGAGAAGATATGCCCGTAGAAACGGGAGAAGTTATGGCCGTAGAAACGGGTGAAGTTATGCCCGTAGAAACTCGAAACGGGAGTAGATATGCCTGTAGAAACTCTAAACGGGAGAAGATATGCCTGTAGAAACGGGAGAAGATATGCCCGTAGAAACGGGAGAAGTTATGGCCGTAGAAACGGGTGAAGTTATGCCCGTAGAAACTCTAAATGGGAGAAGATATGCCCGTAGAAACGGGAGAAGATATGCACGTAGAAACTCGAAACGGGAGAAGTTATGCCCGTAGAAACTCTAAACAGGAGAAGATATGCCTGTAGAAACGGGAGAAGATATGCCCGTAGAAACTCGAAACGGGAGAAGTTATGGCCGTAGAATCTCGAAACGGGAGAAGATATGCCCGTAGAAACGGGAGAAGATATGCCCGTAGAAACTCGAAAAGGGAGAAGATATGCCTATAGAAACTCGAAACGGGAGAAGATATGCCCGTAGAAACTCGAAACGGGAGAAGATATGCCCGTAGAAACTCTAAACGGGAGAAGATATGCCTGTAGAAACTCGAAACGGGAGAAGATATGCCTGTAGAAACTCGAAACGGGAGTAGATATGCCTGTAAAAACTCTAAACGGGAGAAGATATGCCTGTAGAAACGGGAGAAGATATGCCCATAGAAACGGGAGAAGTTATGCCCGTAGAAACGGGTGAAGATATGCCCGTAGAAACTCGAAACGGGAGAAGATCTGTCCGTAGAAACTCGAAACGGGAGAAGACATGCCTGTAGAAACGGGAGAAGATATGCCCGTAGAAACTCTAAATGGGAGAAGTTATGCCCGTAGAAACTCGAAACGGGAGAAGATATGCCCGTAGAAACTCGAAACGGGAGAAGTTATGCCCGTAGAAACGGGAGAAGTTATGCCCGTAGAAACGGGAGAAGTTATGCCCGTAGATACGGGGGAAGTTATGCCCGTAGATACGGGGGAAGTTATGCCTGTAGTAACGGGAGAAGTTATGCCCGCAGAAACTCGAAACGGCAGAAGATATGCCCGTAGAAACGGGAGAAGTTATGCCCGTAGAAACTCGAAACGGGAGAAGTTATGCGCGTAGAAACGGGAGAAGTTATGCCCGTAGAAACTCGAAACGGGAGAAGATATGCCTGTAGAAACTCGAAACAGGAGAAGATATGCCCGTAGAAACTCGAAACGGGAGAAGATATGCCTGTAGAAACTCGAAACGGGAGAAGATATGCCTGTAGAAACTCGAAACGGGAGAAGATATGCCTGTAGAAACTCGAAACGGGAGAAGATATGCCTGTAGAAACTCGAAACGGGAGTAGATATGCCTGTAGAAACGGGAGAAGATATGCCCGTAGAAACGGGTGAAGATATGCTCATAGAAACTTTAAACGGGAGAAGTTATGCCCGTAGAAACTCGAAACGGGAGAAGATCTGTCCGTAGAAACTCGAAACGAGAGAAGATATGCCTGTAGAAACTCGAAACGGGAGAAGTTATGCCCATAGAAACTCTAAACGGGAGAAGATATGCCTGTAGAAACGGGAGAAGATATGCCCGTAGAAACTCTAAATGGGAGAAGATATGCCCGTAGAAACGGGAGAAGATATGCCCGTAGAAACTCGAAACGGGAGAAGATATGCCCGTAGAAACTCGAAACGGGAGAAGATATGCCCGTAGAAACTCTAAACGGGAGAAGATATGCCTGTAGAAACTCGAAACGGGAGAAGATATGCCTGTAGAAACTCGAAACGGGAGTAGATATGCCTGTAGAAACTCTAAACGGGAGAAGATATGCCTGTAGAAACGGGAGAAGATATGCCCGTAGAAACGGGAGAAGTTATGGCCGTAGAAACGGGTGAAGTTATGCCCGTAGAAACTCTAAATGGGAGAAGATATGCCCGTAGAAACGGGAGAAGATATGCACGTAGAAACTCGAAACGGGAGAAGTTATGCCCGTAGAAACTCTAAACAGGAGAAGATATGCCTGTAGAAACGGGAGAAGATATGCCCGTAGAAACTCGAAACGGGAGAAGTTATGGCCGTAGAATCTCGAAACGGGAGAAGATATGCCCGTAGAAACGGGAGAAGATATGCCCGTAGAAACTCTAAACGGGAGAAGATATGCCTGTAGAAACGGGAGAAGATATGCCCGTAGAAACGGGAGAAGTTATGCCCGTAGAAACGGGTGAAGATATGCCCGTAGAAACTCGAAACGGGAGAAGATCTGTCCGTAGAAACTCGAAACGGGAGAAGACATGCCTGTAGAAACGGGAGAAGATATGCCCGTAGAAACTCTAAATGGGAGAAGTTATGCCCGTAGAAACTCGAAACGGGAGAAGATCTGTCCGTAGAAACTCGAAACGGGAGAAGACATGCCTGTAGAAACGGGAGAAGATATGCCCGTAGAAACTCTAAATGGGAGAAGATATGCCCGTAGAAACGGGAGAAGATATGTACGTAGAAACTCGAAACGGGAGAAGTTATGCCCGTAGAAACGGGAGAAGTTATGCCCGTAGAAACGGGAGAAGATATGCCCGTAGAAACTCGAAAAGGGAGAAGATATGCCTGTAGAAACGGGAGAAGATATGCCTGTAGAAACTCAAAACGGGAGAAGATATGTCTTTAGAAACTCGAAACGGGAGAAGTTATGCCCGTAGAAACTCTAAACGGGAGAAGATATTTCCGTAGAAACTCGAAACGGGAGAAGTTATGCCCGTAGAAACGGGAGAAGATATGCCCGTAGAAACTCTAAACGGTAGAAGATATTCCTGTAGAAACGGGAGAAGTTATGCCCGTAGAAACGGGAGAAGTTATGCCCGTAGAAACTCGAAACGGGAGAAGATATGCCCGTAGAAACTCGAAACGGGAGAAGATATGCCTGTAGAAACTCGAAACGCTAGAAGATATGCCCGTAGAAACTCGAAACGGGAGAAGTTATGCCCGTAGAAACTCTAAACGGGAAAAGTTATGCCCGTAGAAACTCGAAACGGGAGAAGTTATGCCCGTAGAAACGGGAGAAGTTATGCCCGTAGATACGGGGGAAGTTATGCCCGTAGAAACGGGAGAAGTTATGCCCGTAGAAACTCGAAACGGGAGAAGTTATGCCCGTAGAAACTCGAAACGTTATGCCTGTAGAAACTCGAAACGGGAGAAGATATGCCTGTAGAAACTCGAAACAGGAGAAGATATGCCCGTAGAAACTCGAAACGGGAGAAGATATGCCCGTAGAAACTCTAAACGGGAGGAGATATGCCTGTAGAAACTCGAAACGGGAGAAGATATGCCTGTAGAAACTCGAAACGGGAGAAGATATGCCTGTAGAAACGGGAGAAGATATGCCCGTAGAAACGGGTGAAGATATGCTCGTAGAAACTTTAAATGGGAGAAGATATGACAGTGGAAACGGGAGAAGTTATGGCCGTAGAAACTCGAAACGTTATGCCCGTAGAAACTCGAAACGGGAGAATATATGCCTGTAGAAACTCGAAACAGGAGAAGTTATGCCCGTAGAAACTCGAAACGGGAGAAGATATGCCCGTAGAAACTCTAAACGGGAGAAGATATGCCCGTAGAAACTCTAAACGGGAGAAGATATGCCTGTAGAAACTCGAAACGGGAGAAGATATGCCTGTAGAAACTCGAAACGGGAGTAGATATGCCTGTAGAAACTCTAAACGGGAGAAGATATGCCTGTAGAAACGGGAGAAGATATGCCCGTAGAAACGGGAGAAGTTATGCCCGTAGAAACGGGTGAAGATATGCTCGTAGAAACTCTAAACGGGAGAAGATCTGTCCGTAGAAACTCGAAACGGGAGAAGATATGCCTGTAGAAACGGGAGAAGATATGCCCGTAGAAACTCTAAATGGGAGAAGATATGCCCGTAGAAACGGGAGAAGATATGCACGTAGAAACTCGAAAAGGGAGAAGTTATGCCCGTAGAAACTCTAAACGGGAGAATATATGCCTGTAGAAACTCGAAACAGGAGAAGTTATGCCCGTAGAAACTCGAAACGGGAGAAGATATGCCTGTAGAAACGGGAGAAGATATGCCCGTAGAAACTCTAAATGGGAGAAGATATGCCCGTGGAAACGGGAGAAGTTATGGCCGTAGAAACTCGAAACGTTATGCCCGTAGAAACTCGAAACGGGAGAATATATGCCTGTAGAAACTCGAAACAGGAGAAGTTATGCCCGTAGAAACTCGAAACGGGAGAAGATATGCCCGTAGAAACTCGAAACGGGAGTAGATATGCCCGTAGAAACTCTAAACGGGAGAAGATATGCCTGTAGAAACTCGAAACGGGAGAAGATATGCCTGTAGAAACTCGAAAC
This sequence comes from Oncorhynchus mykiss, assembly GCF_013265735.2. Taxonomy (NCBI): domain Eukaryota; kingdom Metazoa; phylum Chordata; class Actinopteri; order Salmoniformes; family Salmonidae; genus Oncorhynchus; species Oncorhynchus mykiss. The sequence goes on from NC_048573.1 coordinate 76,749,679, forward strand.
GGGAGTAGATATGCCTGTAGAAACTCTAAACGGGAGAAGATATGCCTGTAGAAACGGGAGAAGATATGCCCGTAGAAACGGGAGAAGTTATGCCCGTGGAAACGGGTGAAGATATGCCCGTAGAAACTCTAAATGGGAGAAGATATGCCCGTAGAAACGGGAGAAGATATGCCCGTAGAAACTCTAAATGGGAGAAGATATGCCCGTAGAAACGGGAGAAGATATGCACGTAGAAACTCGAAAAGGGAGAAGTTATGCCCGTAGAAACTCTAAACAGGAGAAGATATGCCTGTAGAAACGGGAGAAGATATGCCCGTAGAAACTCGAAACGGGAGAAGTTATGGCCGTAGAATCTCGAAACGGGAGAAGATATGCCCGTAGAAACTCGAAAAGGGAGAAGATATGCCTGTAGAAACTCGAAACGGGAGAAGATATGCCCGTAGAAACGGGAGAAGATATGCCTGTAGAAACTCAAAACGGGAGAAGATATGTCTGTAGAAACTCTAAACGGGAGAAGATATGCCCGTAGAAACTCTAAACGGGAGAAGATATGCCCGTAGAAACTCGAAACGGGAGAAGTTATGCCCGTAGATTTGGGAGAAGATATGCCCGTAGAAACGGGAGAAGATATGCCCGTGGAAACTCTAAACGGGAGAAGTTATGCCCGTAGAAACTCTAAACGGGAGAAGATATGCCTGTAGAAACGGGAGAAGATATGCCCGTAGAAACTCTAAACGGGAGAAGTTATGTCCGTAGAAACGGGAGAAGTTATGCCCGTAGAAACTCGAAACGGGAGAAGATATGCCCGTAGAAACTCGAAACGGGAGAAGATATGCCTGTAGAAACTCGAAACGGGAGAAGATATGCCCGTAGAAACTCGAAACGGGAGAAGTTATGCCCGTAGAAACTCTAAACGGGAAAAGTTATGCCCGTAGAAACTCTAAACGGGAAAAGTTATGCCCGTAGAAACTCGAAACGGGAGAAGTTATGCCCGTAGAAACGGGAGAAGTTATGCCCGTAGATACGGGGGAAGTTATGCCCGTAGAAACGGGAGAAGTTATACCCGTAGAAACTCGAAACGGGAGAAGTTATGCCCGTAGAAACGGGAGAAGTTATGCCCGTAGAAACTCGAAACGGGAGAAGTTATGCCCGCAGAAACTCGAAACGGGAGAAGTTATGCCCGTAGAAACGGGAGAAGTTACGCCCGTAGAAACTCGAAACGTTATGCCCGTAGAAACTCGAAACGGGAGAAGATATGCCTCTAGAAACTTGAAACAGGAGAAGATATGCCCGTAGAAACTCGAAACGGGAGAAGATATGCCCGTAGAAACTCGAAACGGGAGAAGATATGCCCGTAGAAACTCGAAACGGGAGAAGATATGCCTGTAGAAACTCGAAACGGGAGAAGATATGCCCGTAGAAACTCGAAACGGGAGAAGATATGCCTGTAGAAACTCGAAACGGGAGAAGATATGCCCGTAGAAACTCTAAACGGGAGAAGATATGCCCGTAGAAACTCGAAACGGGAGAAGATATGCCCGTAGAAACTCTAAACGGGAGAAGATATGCCTGTAGAAACTCGAAACGGGAGAAGATATGCCTGTAGAAACTCAAAACGGGAGAAGATATGCCTGTAGAAACTCGAAACGGGAGTAGATATGCCTGTAGAAACTCTAAACGGGAGAAGATATGCCCGTAGAAACGGGAGAAGTTATGCCCGTAGAAACGGGAGAAGTTATGCCCTTAGAAACTCGAAACGGGAGAAGATCTGTCCGTAGAAACTCGAAACGGGAGGATATGCCTGTAGAAACGGGAGAAGATATGCCCGTAGAAACTCTAAATGGGAATAGATATGCCCGTAGAAACGGGAGAAGATGAGCACGTAGAAACTCGAAAAGGGAGAAGTTATGCCCGTAGAAACTCTAAACAGGAGAAGATATGCCTGTAGAAACGGGAGAAGATATGCCCGTAGAAACTCGAAACGGGAGAAGTTATGGCCGTAGAATCTCGAAACGGGAGAAGATATGCCCGTAGAAACTCTAAACGGGAGAAGATATTCCCGTAGAAATGGGAGAAGATATGCCCGTAGAAACTCGAAACGGGAGAAGATATGCCCGTAGAAACGGGAGAAGATATGCCCGTAGAAACTCAAAACGGGAGAAGATATGTCTGTAGAAACTCGAAACGGGAGAAGATATGCCCGTAGAAACGGGAGAAGATATGCCTGTAGAAACTCGAAACGGGAGAAGATATGCCCGTAGAAACGGGAGAAGTTATGCCCGTAGAAACTCTAAACGGGAGAAGATATGCCCATAGAAACTCGAAACGGGAGAAGTTATGCCCGTAGAAATGGGAGAAAATATGCCCGTAGAAACGGGAGAAGATATGCCCGTAGACACTCTAAACGGGAGAAGTTATGCCCGTATAAACTCTAAACGGGAGAAGATATGCCTGTAGAAACGGGAGAAGATATGCCCGTAGAAACTCTAAACGAGAGAAGTTATGCCCGTAGAAACTCTAAACGGGAGAAGTTATGCCCGTAGAAACGGGAGAAGTTATGCCCGTAGAAACTCGAAACGGGAAAAGTTATGCCCGTAGAAACTCTAAACGGGAAAAGTTATGCCCGTAGAAACTCGAAACGGGAGAAGTTATGCCCGTAGAAACTCGAAACGGGAGAAGTTATGCCCGTAGAAACGGGAGAAGTTATGCCCGTAGATACGGGGGAAGTTATGCCCGTAGAAACGGGAGAAGTTATACCCGTAGAAACTCGAAACGGGAGAAGTTATGCCCGTAGAAACGGGAGAAGTTACGCCTGTAGAAACTCGAAACGGGAGAAGTTATGCCCGCAGAAACTCGAAACGGGAGAAGTTATGCCCGTAGAAACGGGAGAAGTTACGCCCGAAGAAACTCGAAACGTTATGCCCGTAGAAACTCGAAACGGGAGAAGATATGCCTGTAGAAACTTGAAACAGGAGAAGATATGCCCGTAGAAACTCGAAACGGGAGAAGATATGCCCGTAGAAACTCGAAACGGGAGAAGATATGCCCGTAGAAACTCGAAACGGGAGAAGATATGCCTGTAGAAACTCGAAACGGGAGAAGATATGCCTGTAGAAACTCGAAACGGGAGAAGATATGCCCGTAGAAACTCGAAACGGGAGAAGATATGCCTGTAGAAACTCGAAACGGGAGAAGATATGCCCGTAAAACTCTAAACGGGAGAAGATATGCCTGTAGAAACTCTAAACGGGAGAAGATATGCCTGTAGAAACTCGAAACGGGAGAAGATATGCCCGTAGATACGGGGGAAGTTATGCCCGTAGAAACGGGAGAAGTTATGCCCGTAGAAACTCGAAACGGGAGAAGTTATGCCCGCAGAAACTCGAAACGGGAGAAGTTATGCCCGTAGAAACGGGAGAAGTTATGCCCGTAGAAACTCGAAACGGGAGAAGTTATGCCCGTAGAAACGGGAGAAGTTACGCCCGTAGAAACTCGAAACGTTATGCCCGTAGAAACTCGAAACGGGAGAAGATATGCCCGTAGAAACTCTAAACGGGAGAAGATATGCCTGTAGAAACTCGAAACGGGAGAAGATATGCCCGTAGAAACTCTAAACGGGAGAAGATATGCCTGTAGAAACTCTAAACGGGAGAAGATATGCCTGTAGAAACTCTAAACGGGAGAAGATATGCCTGTAGAATCTCTAAACGGGAGAAGATATGCCCGTAGAAACTCGAAACGGGAGAAGATATGCCCGTAGAAACTCGAAACGGGAGAAGATATGCCCGTAGAAACTCGAAACGGGAGAAGATATGCCTGTAGAAACTCTAAACGGGAGAAGTTATACCCGTAGAAACTCGAAACGGGAGAAGTTATGCCCGTAGAAACGGGAGAAGTTATGCCTGTAGAAACTCGAAACGGGAGAAGTTATGCCCGCAGAAACTCGAAACGGGAGAAGTTATGCCCGTAGAAACGGGAGAAGTTACGCCCGTAGAAACTCGAAACGTTATGCCCGTAGAAACTCGAAACGGGAGAAGATATGCCTGTAGAAACTTGAAACAGGAGAAGATATGCCCGTAGAAACTCGAAACGGGAGAAGATATGCCCGTAGAAACTCGAAACGGGAGAAGATATGCCCGTAGAAACTCTAAACGGGAGAAGATATGCCTGTAGAAACTCTAAACGGGAGAAGATATGCCTGTAGAAACTCTAAACGGGAGAAGATATGCCTGTAGAAACTCGAAACGGGAGAAGATATGCCCTTAGAAACTCTAAACGGGAGAAGATATGCCTGTAGAAACTCTAAACGGGAGAGGATATGCCTGTAGAAACTCGAAACGGGAGAAGATATGACCGTAGATACGGGGGAAGTTATGCCCGTAGAAACGGGAGAAGTTATACCCGTAGAAACTCGAAACGGGAGAAGTTATGCCCGTAGAAACGGGAGAAGTTATGCCCGTAGAAACTCGAAACGGGAGAAGTTATGCCCGCAGAAACTCGAAACGGCAGAAGTTATGCCCGTAGAAACGGGAGAAGTTATGCCCGTAGAAACTCGAAACAGGAGAAGTTATGCCCGTAGAAACGGGAGAAGTTACGCCCGTAGAAACTCGAAACGGGAGAAGATATGCCTGTAGAAACTCGAAACGGGAGAAGATATGCCCGTAGAAACTCGAAACGGGAGAAGATATGCCTGTAGAAACTCGAAACGGGAGAAGATATGCCCGTAGAAACTCGAAACGGGAGAAGATATGCCTGTAGAAACTCGAAACGGGAGAAGATATGCCCGTAGAAACTCGAAACGGGAGAAGATATGCCTGTAGAAACTCGAAACGGGAGAAGATATGCCCGTAGAAACTCTAAACGGGAGAAGATATGCCTGTAGAAACTCGAAACGGGAGAAGATATGCCCGTAGAAACTCTAAACGGGAGAAGATATGCCTGTAGAAACTCTAAACGGGAGAAGATATGCCTGTAGAAACTCGAAACGGGAGAAGATATGCCTGTATATACTCTAAACGGGAGAAGATATGCCCGTAGAAACTCTAAACGGGAGAAGATATGCCCGTAGAAACTCGAAACGGGAGAAGATATGCCCGTAGAAACTCGAAACGGGAGAAGATATGCCCGTAGAAACTCTAAACGGGAGAAGTTATGCCCGTAGAAACTCTAAACGGGAGAAGATATGCCCGTAGGATCTCGAAACGGGAGAAGATATGCCTGTAGAACCTCGAAACGGGAGAAGATATGCCTGTATATACTCTAAACGGGAGAAGTTATGCCAGTAGAAACTCTAAACGGAAGAAGATATGCCCGTAGAAACGGGAGAAGATATGCCCGTAGAAACGGGAGAAGTTATGCCCGTAGAAACGGGAGAAGATATGCCCGTAGAAACGGGAGAAGTTATGCCCGTAGAAACGGGAGAAGATATGCCCGTAGAAACGGGAGAAGATATGCCCGTAGAAACGTGAGAAGTTATGCCCGTAGAAACGGGATAAGATATGCCCGTAGAAACTCTAAATGAGAGAAGAGAACACAGGTTAAGTCCGTAGAAACTTCAAAATCAAATCAATACAAATCAAATTTTATTGGTCACATAAACATGTTTTGCAGATGTTATTGTGAAGGACAGTAGAATAGAATACAGTTTATATGCATATGAGATGAGTAAAGCAAAATGTGTAAACATTATTAAAGTGACTAGTTTTCCATTTATTAAAGTGGCCAGTTATTTCATGTCTATGTATATAGGCAGCAGCCTCTAATGTGTTAGTGACGGCTATTTAACAGCCTGATGGCCTTGAGATAGAAGCTGTTCTTCAGTCTCTCTGAGTTAGTAATGACTGTTTAACAGTCTGATGGCCTTGAGATAGAAGCTGTTCTTCAGTCTCTCTGAGTTAGTAATGACTGTTTAACAGTCTGATGGCCTTGCGATAGAAGCTGTTCTTCAGTCTCTTGGTCCCATTTTTGATGCACCTGTACTGACCTCGCCTTCTGGATGATAGCGGGGTGAACAGGCAATGGCTCGGGTGGTTGTTGTCCTTGATGATCTTTTTGTGACATCGGGTGCTGTACGTATCCTGGAGGGCAGGAGGTAGTTTGCCTCCGGTGATGCTTTGTGCAGACTGCACCACCCTCTGGAGAGCCTTGCGGTTGTGGTGCAGTTGATACAGCCCGACAGGATGCTGTCAATTGTGCATCTGTTAAAGTTTGTGAAGGTTTCAGGTGATAAACCACATTTCTTCAGCCTCCGGAGGCACTCTGTTGCGCCTTCTTTGCCAATCTGTCTGTGTGGGTGGACCATTTCAGTTCGTCAGTGATGTGTACGCCGAGGAACTTAAAACTTTCCACCTTCACTGCTGTCCCGTCAATGTGGTTGCGGGGTGCTCTGCTGTTTCCTGAAGTCCACGATCATCTCCTTTGTTTTGTTGACTTTGAGGGAGAGGTTATTTTCCTGAAACCACACTACCAGAGCCCTCACCTCCTCCCTATAGGCTGTCTCGTCATTTTTGGTAATCAAGCCTACTACTGTTGTGCCGTCTGAAATCTTGATGATTGAGTTGGGGGCGTGTGTAGCCATGCAGTCATGAGTGAACAGGGAGTACAGGAGGGGGCTGAGCACACACACCAGTGTTGAGGATCAGCGAAGTGTAGGTGTTGTTACCTACCTTCACCACTGGGGGGGCGGCCCGTCAGGAAGACTGGGATAGGGAGAGATTAAATATGTCCATAAACACACCATCCAGCTCGTCTGTGCATGCTCTGAGGACACGGCTAGGGATGACATCTAACATGTTTAAATGTCTTACTCACGTTGGCCACGGAGAAAGGCCGCAGGCCGCAATGGTGGCACTGTGGTTTCCTCAAAGCGGGCGAAGAAGGTATTTAGCTTGTCCGGAAGCAAGACATCGGAGGTCTGCGACGTGGCTCGTCTACATTTTGTAGTCCGTGATTATCTGTAGACCCTGCCATATAGGTCTCACGACTCCACTTTGTCTCTGTACTGACATTTTGCCTGTTTAATTGCCTTACGGAGGGAATAACTACACTGTTTGTATTCTGACATATTTCGCAGTCACCTTGCCATTGTTTAATGAGGTGGTTCACACTTTCAGTTTCGCGTGAATGCTGCCATCTATCCAGGGTTTCTGGTTAGGGTATGTTTTAATAGTCACAGTGGGTACAGCTTCTTCTATACACTTCCTGATAAACTCACTCACCGTATCAGTATATTCGTCAATGTTATTCTCGGAGGCTGCCTGGAATATATCCCAGTCCGTGTTATCTAAACAATCTTGAAGCGTGGATTCCGATTGGCCAGACCAGCGTTGAATAGTCCTCAGCACAGGTATTTCCTGTTTGAGTTTCTGCCTATAGGAAAGGGAGGAGCTAAATGGAGTCGTGGTCAGATTTGCCTAAGGGAGGGTGGGGGAGGGCCTTGTAGGCATCCCGGAAGTTAGAGTAGCAGTGGTCCAATGTTTTAGCAGCACGTGTACTGCAGTCAATGTGTTGATAGAACTTCAGTAGCGTTTTCCTCAAATTTGTTTTGTTAAAATCCCCAGCTACAATAAATGCAGCCTCAGGATAGATGGTTTCCAGTTTACATAAAGTCCAGTGAAGTTCCTTGAGGGCTGTCGTAGTATCGGCTTGAGAGGGAATATTCACGGCTGTGACTATAACCAAAGATATTTATCTTGGGAGATAATACGGTCGGCATTTGATTGTGAGGTATTCTAGGTCGGGTGAACAAAAGGACTTGAGTTCCTGTATGTTATCACAATTACACCATGAGTTGTTAATCATGAAACATACACCCCCGCCCTTCTTCCCGGAGAGATATTTATTCCTGTCTGCGCGATGAACTGAGAACCCAACTGGCTGGACCGACTCAAACAAATCTCGAGAGAGCCGTGTTTCCGTGAAACAGAGTATGTTACAATCCCTGATGTCTCTCTGGAAGGAAATCCTCACCCTGAGCTCGTACACTTTATTATCCAGAGACTGAACATTAGCGAGTAATATGCTCGGAAGCGGTGGGTGGTGTGGGCGCCTGCTGAGTCGGACTAGAAGTCCACTTCGAGTACCTCTTCTCTGCCGGCGATGTTTTGGGTCAGCCTCTGGAATCAGTTCAATTGCCCTGGGAGTTACGAACAATGTAGTGCTGGTGAGTTACCGACACTCGGATATCCAAAAGTTATTCCGGCTGTATGTACAGTGGGGCAAAAAAGTATTTAGTCAGCCACCAATTGTGCAAGTTCTCCCACTTAAAAAGATGAGAGAGAACCTGTAATTTTCATCATAGCTACACTTAAACTATGACAGACAAAATGAGAAAAAAAATCCAGAAAATCACATTGTATGATTTTTTATGAATTTATTTGCAAATTATGGCGGAAAATAAGTATTTGGTCACCTACAAACAAGCAAGATTTTTGGCTCTCACAGACCTGTAACTTCTTCTTTAAGAGGCTCCTCTGTCCTCCACTCGTTACCTGTATTAATGGCACCTGTTTGAACTTGTTATCAGTATAAAAGACACCTGTCCACAACCTCAAACAGTCACACTCCAAACTCCACTATGGCCAAGACCAAAGAGCTGTCAAAGGACACCAGAAACACAATTGTAGACCTGCACCAGGCTGGGAAGATGGAATCTGCAGTAGGTAAACAGCTTGGTTTGAAGAAATCAACTGTGGGAGCAATTATTAGGAAATGGAAGACATACAAGACCACTGATAATCTCCCTCGATCTGGGGCTCCACGCAAGATCTCACCCCGTGGGGTCAAAATTATCACAAGAATGGTTTTGCAAAAATCCCAGAACCACACGGGGGGGACCTAGTGAATGACCTGCAGAGAGCTGGGACCAAAGTAACAAAGCCTACCATCAGTAACACACTACGCCGCCAGGGACTCAAATCCTGCAGTGCCAGACGTGTCCCCCTGCTTAAGCCAGTACATGTCCAGGCCCGTCTGAAGTTTGCTAGAGAGCATTTGGATGATCCAGAAGAAGATTGGGAGAATGTCATATGGTCAGATGAAACCAAAATATAACTTTTTGGTAAAAACTCAACTCATCGTGTTTGGAGGACAAAGAATGCTGAGTTGCATCCAAAGAACACCATACCTACTGTGAAGCATGGGGGTGGAAACATCATGCTTTGGGGCTGTTTTTCTGCAAAGGGACCAAGACGACTGATCCGTGTAAAGGAAAGAATGAATGGGGCCATGTATCTTGAGATTTTTTGTAAAAACCTCCTTCAGCAAGGGCATTGAAGATGAAACGTGGCTGGGTCTTTCAGCATGACAATGATCCCAAACACACCGCCCGAGTGGCTTCGTAAGAAGCATTTCAAGGTCCTGGAGTGGCCTAGCCAGTCTCCAGATCTCAACCCCATAGAACATCTTTGGAGGGAGTTGAAAGTCTGTGTTGCCTAGCAAAAGCCCCAAAACATCACTGCTCTAGAGGAGATCTGCATGGAGGAATGGGCCAAAATGCCAGCAACAGTGTGTGAAAACTTTGTGAAAACTTACAGAAAACGTTTGACCTCTGTCATTGCCAACAAAGGGTATATAACAAAGTATTGAGATAAACTTTTGTTATTGACCAAATACTTATTTTCCACCATAATTTGCAAATAAATTCATAAAAAATCCTACAATGTGATTTTCTGGATTATTTTTTCTCATTTTGTCTGTCATAGTTGAAGTGTACCTATGATGAAAATTACAGGCCTCTCATCTTTTTAAGTGGGAGAACTTGCACAATTGGTGGCTGACTAAATACTTTTTTTGCCCCACTGCATTAACACAAAAAACATTTCTGACCTAATAATGTAAGAAATGACATAAAAAACAAAATACTGCAAAGTTGCAGAGGGACTAGAAGCTCGGCTGCCCCCTCTATCGGCGCTATTTTTGAAACAGGAAAATGAAAGGCTTTACAGACAATCATTCAAGTTATCCTTGAAATCCTGCAAAGCGCATTTCATTCAAAATAATTTTCTGAAATCCGTCCCCCTCTCCCTCCTGCCCGGGTTTGACATACTGTTGTGTTAAAACATAATGGAGGTTACAGTGTGTTCAGTAATGGGCTGCATACCAAAAAGCACCCTAATTCCCTTTGTAGTACACTACTTTTGACCAGCGCCATCCCAAATGGCACCCTATTCCCTTTGTAGTGCACTACTTTTGACCAGCGCCATCCCAAATGGCACCCTATTCCCTTTGTAGTGCACTACTTTTGACCAGCGCCATCCCAAATGGCACCCTATTCCCTTTGTAGTGCACTACTTTTGACCAGCGCCATCCCAAATGGCACCCTATTCCCTTTGTAGTACACTACTTTTGACCAGCGCCATCCCAAATGGCACCCTATTCCCTATATAATGCACTACTTTAGACCAGAGCCATCCCAAATGGCACCCTATTCCCTATATAGTGCACTACTTTAGACCAGAGCCATCCCAAATGGCACCCTATTCCCTATATAGTGCACTACCTTTGACCTTGGGACACAGATGGCGTGTTCATAATGGACCCTCTGTGTGTTTTAAGGTCAGTTCATGTCTGCTTGACGACTCAAACTGAATTCTCCCACTGCTTAATGTTCGCTACGTACTTCAGTCTGAAACTGACGTCCAAAATGAGGGGCGTCGTACAAAACAAAGTCATCTGCGATTGGATCGTCTCTAACCAATCAGAGTATCAAAGCCAATGACACATTTTCTGAACGCTGCTTTACCCGCGTGTGTTCTGCCTCTGGCTCTACCCATCGGTTTCTGGGACCAATCAGAACGGTTAGAATGTGTTTGCGTTCTAGAAATCATTGAGGAGGTACTTAGATCCAGACTCATTGCGTGTGTCATTCCTCAAAGCCTGCCAGGTTTACTCCTCCACTCTCCTCCTATACCCCATTTTCTCCCCAATTGTGGTATCCAATTGTGTAGATACGACTTTGTCTCATTGCGGCAACTCCCCAGCGAGCTCAAGAGGGGCAAAGATCGGGATATGCGTTCCTCTGAAACATGCTCCGCCAAGCCGCTCTGCTTCTTATCCACACTGCTCGCTAACCCGGAAGTCAGCTGAACCAATTTGTCGAGGGCAACACCCGACCGACGAGCCCAGTCCGCTTGCAGGTGCCTGGCCCGCCCCAACGAGTCGCTAGTCCCCGAAGTCGTACCGGTACTATAACTATAGAAAATATGTCTGGTTCAGTGAAGTGTGTCTGTATGGATTGTAAATATAATAGAAATGTGAATAGTTTGCTTTGTCCATCCAAGGATTGTATCTGGTCTGCTGAAGTTGTTATGGACAGTATGGGAGATTGTAAAAAATTGCTCAATTTACCACATTCAGCATCACTCAAGGGAAATATAGTATTCTTTCGAACCAAGATATCTACATGTATTTCAGGATGTTGTGTATCCATGGAAATAATCAGAATTCATGTAAACATTACAGTTTTGAAAACATAGCTTGTCCAGAACTAGTGGTCTATTGGCACAATTTACCCATTTCACAATTTACCCGTTACCCGTGAGACAGGGTGGATTAAACCGTGGGACAGGTTGAGTTAAGCCGTGGGACAGGTTGAGTTAACCCGTGGGACAGGGTGGATTAAACCGTGAGACAGGGTGGATTAAACCGTGAGACAGGGTGGATTAAACTGTGGGACAGGGTGGATTAAACTATCGGACAGGGTGGATTACACCGTGGGACAGGGTAGATTAAACTGTGGGACAGGGTGGATTAAACTGTGGGACAGGGTGGATTAAACTGTGGGACAGGGTGGATTAAACTGTGGCACATGGTGGATTAAACTGTGGCACATGGTGGATTAAACCGTGGCACATGGTGGATTAAACCGTGGCACATGGTGGATTAAACCGTGGCACATGGTGGATTAAACCGTGGGACATGGTGGATTAAACCGTGGGACAGGGTGGATTAAACTGTGGGACAGGGTGGATTAAACCGTGGGACAGGGTGGATTAAACCGTGGGACAGGGTGGATTAAACCGTGGGACAGGGTGGATTAAACCGTGGGACAGAGTGGATTAAACTGTGGGACAGGGTGGATTAAACCGTGGGACAGGGTAGATTAAACCGTGGGACAGGGTGGATTAAACCGTGGGACAGGGTGGATTAAACCGTGGGACAGGGTAGATTAAACTGTGGGACAGGGTGGATTAAACTGTGGGACAGGGTGGATTAAACCGTGGGACAGGGTGGATTAAACCGTGGGACAGGGTGGATTAAACCGTGGGACAGGGTGGATTAAACCGTGGGACAGGGTGGATTAAACCGTGGGACAGGGTGGATTAAACCGTGGGACAGGGTGGATTAAACCGTGGGACAGGGTAGATTAAACCGTGGGACAGGGTAGATTAAACTGTGGGACAGGGTGGATTAAACTGTGGGACAGGGTGGATTAAACTGTGGGACAGGGTGGATTAAACTGTGGCACATGGTGGATTAAACCGTGGGACAGGGTGGATTAAACTGTGGGACAGGGTGGATTAAACCGTGGGACAGGGTGGATTAAACTGTGGGACAGAGTGGATTAAACTGTGGGACAGGGTGGATTAAACTGTGGGACAGGGTGGATTAAACCGTGGGACAGGGTGGATTAAACCGTGGGACAGGGTAGATTAAACCGTGGGACAGGGTGGATTAAACCGTGGGACAGGGTAGATTAAACTGTGGGACAGGGTAGATTAAACTGTGGGACACGGTGGATTAAACCGTGGGACAGGGTGGATTAAACTGTGGGACAGGGTGGATCGAGCCGTGGGACAGGTTGAGTTACAGGTTAGGTTAAGCCGCCTACAAACGTCTGTACTGAATTCAATTACCACTACTTTTAAAACCATGTCTATCTTTATTTTCCAAACACATTTCAACACAATCACAAATCTAACAAACACGCAGTACGTTTTTTAAAACCCTTGCCTTTGACCAGTCCCTGTTGTTTGTTACCTAACATCCCAGCGATAATGCATTACTCCCTGGGAAGAAAGCACTTCAATTTGCTCAACTTGCCCCATTGTCTCAACTTACCCCAAGGCAAACATTTCGACTTTATTAGCCCACACAGCTACGAGGATGTACTTCCATGCTAGCTTTAGTACCTCCTATTGCAGCTTATAGAGACCCCAACTGATGTATATGTGATGCAGGCATCATGGACCTCTCACACAATACATTCATTTGGTACAAAATCCACTTTTTTTTTGACCTAACTTGTTTACCACTTGTTTTTCCATGTGGTTTCGTCCTTCACAGACGCCATGAAATGATGACCACTTCCTAAATATTTTGGCCACATGATTCATTTGGTGTATGGTTTCCTAGAAACAAAGGTGGCTCAATTTACCTCGTCACCTCAGAGACCAATTGATTGGGCCAGAGCAACACTAGTGATCTGAGGTGTGACCAATCGGACGATAGAGATATGTCTTCTACAGAGAATGTAGATTAAGGTGTGTCTTGGGAAGAGAATGTAGATAGAGGTATGTCTTCTACAGAGAATGTAGATTGAGGTATGTCTTCTACAGAGAATGTAGATTGAGGTATGTCTTCTACAGAGAATGTAGGTCAGGTTTCCAATCTCTCCAATAACATACTGTGGTAAAGCCAAACCCGCCTGTAGTCTGGAAGGTGTAGTTTTATTGTTGACAATAGACAGAATGGGGCGTTGCGCAAATTCTAGAAATGCACAATGTCTTTTTGTTGTGTTGCAGCACACATGTTCACATGCTGTGGTTGTGGGTATTGCCTGGGCAGGGTTCGGTTAGATGCAGCACACTGTCTTGTGTTTTAGCACATGTTCTTGTGATGCGGCTAGATGCAGCACACTGTCTTGTGTTTTAGCACATGTTCTTGTGATGCGGCTAGATGCAGCACACAGTCTTGTGTTTTAGCACATGTTCTTGTGATGCGGTTAGATGCAGCACACAGTCTTGTGTTTTAGCACATGTTCTTGTGATGCGGCTAGATGCAGCACACTGTCTTGTGTTTTAGCACATGTTATTGTGATGCTGCTAGATGCAGCACACAGTCTTGTGTTTTAGCACATGTTCTTGTGATGCGGTTAGATGCAGCACACTGTCTTGTGTTTTAGCACATGTTCTTGTGATGCGGTTAGATGCAGCACACAGTCTTGTGTTTTATGCAAAGCATACCGTGTCCTGATTGCGGTCGTGAACTTGACCCCGTCAGTCGGTCGGTTCGTTCGGTTCAGTCGAGACATCTGGATCTGAGTCACTCATCCCCGCAGAGCCCCATCCACTCCCCCCCCCAACCCTCACCACCCCGCCAGCGCCTCAGGGGTGAGGCGTTATTGGCTGCCCAGTGGGACCAACCGACGAACCAACCACTGATACGAGATGCCGTCTATCTATTGGCTGCATTGTTGCCATGCTGGGGTTGGCGGCTGCCTTCCTTCGCCTCACTCCACACATTCACTCAGCTCTCCCGTCCGCCCGTCCGACCCGCCCACCCGCCCGTCCATCGACTGTCTCTCCTGCTCTGTCTGTCTCCCAAGTTCTTTCTATCCCGTCCTGATCCCAGCCCCATCGTAGCGTTGTTTCCCTTCATTGTGCAGTAGGAGTTTAGTTTAATCAGAGAGGTGGTGGCTGGCACCAGCCAGGAGAAGGAGGAGGAGGAGGAGGAGGAGGAGGAGGAGGAGGAGGAGGACGGATCTCTGCTCTGCTCTGCTGCACTCAGGCAGAAATATGTAGGTCATGTTGTGAAGCAAACACCTAGGGGAGAGAGATAGAGACTACAGTTGGATAAAGCAACAGCAGTCTGCAGGAGAGAGAGAGAGAGAGAAGACTGACTGCAGAACGTTCACAGCCATGGTGTATCTAGGACTGGGAGTCTGACTGGAAGCACAGAGAATGTGCTGCATGCTCATTTTCTCCAGACAACACACCATTCCAGTGTTTTTAAATCCATGACAGAGTGCACACTTCGGGATAAGGGTAGAGAACTGGGACGCATCCTCAGTCTTGGAAGGTGGTTGGTTCTTGTTGTGGAGAATACTGTCACCAGCGTGGACCACATTTCCTCAAAACCTATTTTTTAAAAAGGGGGGGCGGCCAAAGAACCCCTTTTGGAGACCTTTTAATTATTTTTAGAGAGAAAGGTAATATTCTAGAACACACAGTAGAATACAGTATAGGTAATATTCTAGAACACACAGTAGAATACAGTATAGGTAATATTCTAGAACACACAGTAGAATACAGTATAGGTAATATTCTAGAACACACAGTAGAATACAGTATAGGTAATATTCTAGAACACACAGTAGAATACAGTATAGGTAATATTCTAGAACACACAGTAGAATACAGTATAGGTAATATTCTAGAACACACAGTATAATAACAGTATAGGTAATATTCTAGAAAACACAGTAGAATACAGTATTTGTAATATTCTAGAACACACAGTAGAATACAGTATTGTTAATATTCTAGAAAACACAGTAGAATACAGTATTGGTAATATTCTAGAACACACAGTAGAATACGGTATAGGTAATATTCTAGAAAATACAGTAGGATACGGTATAGATAATATTCTAGAAAACAGTAGGATAAAGTATAGGTAATATTCTAGAAAACACAGTAGAATACGGTATAGGTAATATTCTAGAAAACACAGTAGAATACAGTATAGGTAATATTCTAGAAAACACAGTAGAATACAGTATAGGTAATATTCTAGAAAACACAGTAGGATACAGTATAGATAATATTCTAGAAAACACAGTAGGATACGGTATAGATAATATTCTAGAAAACACAGTAGAATACAGTATAGGTAATATTCTAGAAAACACAGTAGAATACAGTATAGATAATTTTCTAAAAAACACAGTAGGATATGGTATACAGTATATTCGGAAAGTATTCAGACCCCTTTACTTTTTCCACATTTTGTTACGTTACAGCCTTATTCTAAAATGGAATAACTGTTTTTCTCTCTCATCAATCTACACACAATACCCCATTATGACAAGGGATGTTTGATAGGGTTCAAGTCGAGGTCTGGCTGCGCCACTCAAGGACATTCAGAGACTTGTCCCGAAGCCACTCCTGCTTTGTCTAGTCTCTGTGCCTAGGGTCGTTGTCCTGTTGGAAGGTAAGGTGAACCTTCTCCCCAGTCTGAGGTCCTGAGCGCTCTGGAGCAGGTTTTCATCAAGGATCTCTCTGTACTTTTCTCCGTTCCTCTTTCCCTCGATCCTGACTAGTCTCCCAGATCCTGCTGCTAAAAACCTTCCCCACAGTATGATGCTGCCACCACCATGCTTCTGTGCAACTGTGGGACCTTGTATAGACAGGCGTGTGCCTTTCCAAATCATGTCCAATCAATTGAATTTATCAAAGGTGGACTCCAATCAAGTTGTAGAAACATCTCAAGGACGATCACTGGAAATGGGATGCAGCTGAGCTCAGTTTCAAGTCTCATAGCCAAGTGTCTGAATACTGTATGTAAATCAGGTATTTCCATGTTTAATTTTATATCAGTATGTAAATCAGGTATTTTCATGTTTAATTTTATATCAGTATGTAAATCAGGTATTTCTGGTTTACATTTGTTTTATACTACTTCAGTTTGTTTTTATTGTTTTCACTTTGTCATTATCTGGTGTTGTGTTTGATTGATGAGGGAAAACATTCATTTCATACATTTTATAACGAGAATGTAACAAAACAACATTTTGGAAAATGGGAAGGGGTCTGAATACTTTCCAAATGCTCTAACTAAACACAGTAGATAGGGTATAGGTAACTAAACACAGTAGATAGGGTATAGGTAACTAAACACAGTAGGATACTGTATAAGTAACTAAACACAGTAGGATACGGTATATGTAACTAAACACAGTAGGATACGGTATATGTAACTAAACACAGTAGGATACGGTATAGGTAACTAAACACAGTAGGATACGGTATAGGTAACTAAACACAGTAGGATACGGTATAGGTAACTAAACACAGTAGGATACGGTATAGGTAACTAAACACAGTAGATATGGTATAGGTAAATAAACACAGTAGATACGGTATAGGTAACTAAACACAGTAGATATGGTATAGGTAACTAAACACAGTAGATATGGTATAGGTAACTAAACACAGTAGATACGGTATAGGTAACTGAACACAGTAGATATGGTATAGGTAACTAAACACAGTAGATACGGTATAGGTAACTAAACACAGTAGATACGGTATAGGTAACTAAACACAGTAGGATACGGTATAGGTAACTAAACACAGTAGGATACGGTATATGTAACTAAACTCAGTAGATACGGTATAGGTAACTAAACATAGTAGGATACGGTATAGGTAACTAAACACAGTAGATATGGTATAGGTAACTAAACACAGTAGGATACGGTATAGGTAACTAAGCACAGTAGATAAGGTATAGGTAACTAAACACAGTAGATACGGTATAGGTAACTGAACACAGTAGATACGGTATAGGTAACTAAACACAGTAGATACGGTATAGGTAACTAAACACAGTAGATATGGTATAGGTAACTAAACACAGTAGATACCCCTATAGGTAACTAAACACAGTAGGATACGGTATAGGTAACTAAACACTGCAGAGATGGTATAGGTAACTAAACACAGTAGGATATGGTATAGGTAACTAAACACAGTAGGATACGGTTTAGGTAACTAAACACAGTAGGATACGGTATAGGTAACTAAACACAGTCGATATGGTATAGGTAACTAAACACAGTAGGATACGGTATATCTAACTAAACACGGTAGGATACGGTATAGGTAACTAAACACAGTAGATATGGTATAGGTAACTAAACACAGTAGGATATGGTATAGGTAACTAAACACAGTAGGATACGGTATAGGTAACTAAACACAGTAGGATACGGTATAGGTAACTAAACACAGTAGGATACGGTATAGGTAACTAAACACAGTAGGATACGGTATAGGTAACTAAACACTTCAGAGATGGTATAGGTAGCTAAACACGGTAGGATACGGTATTGTTAACTAAACACAGTAGGATACGGTGTAGGTAACTAAACACAGTAGATATGGTATAGGTAACTAAACTCAGTAGATATGGTATAGGTAACTAAACACAGTAGGATACGGTAACTAAAAACTGCAGCGATGGTATAGGTAACTAAACACAGTAGGATACGGTTTAGGTAACTAAACACAGTAGGATACGGTATAGGTAACTAAACACGGTAGGATACGGTATAGGTAACTAAACACAGTCGATATGGTATAGGTAACTAAACACAGTAGGATACGGTATATCTAACTAAACACGGTAGGATACGGTATAGGTAACTAAACACAGTAGATATGGTATAGGTAACTAAACACAGTAGGATACGGTATAGGTAACTAAACACAGTAGGATACGGTATAGGTAACTAAACACAGTAGATACGGTATAGGTAACTAAACACAGTAGATATGGTATAGGTAACTAAACACAGTAGATATGGTATAGGTAAACTAAACACAGTAGGATACGGTATAGGTAACTAAACACAGTAGGATACGGTATAGGTAACTAAACACAGTAGGATACAGTATTGCTAACTAAACACAGTATATATGGTATAGGTAACTAAACACAGCAGGATTTGGTATAGGCAACTAAACACAGTAGGATACGGTATAGGTAACTAAACACAGTAGATACCCCTATAGGTAACTAAACACAGTAGGATACGGTATAGGTAACTAAACACTGCAGAGATGGTATAGGTAACTAAACACAGTAGGATATGGTATAGGTAACTAAACACAGTAGGATACGGTATAGGTAACTAAACACAGTAGGATACGGTATAGATAACTAAACACAGTAGGATATGGTATAGGTAACTAAACTCAGTAGATATGGTATAGGTAACTAAACACAGTAGGACACGGTATAGGTAACTAAACATAGTAGGATGCTGTAACTAAAACTGCAGAGATGGTATAGGTAACTAAACACAGTAGGATACGGTATAGGTAACTAAACACTGCAGAGATGGTATAGGTAACTAAACACAGTAGGATACGGTATAGGTAACTAAACACTTCAGAGATGGTATAGGTAGCTAAACACAGTAGGGTACGGTATAGGTAACTAAACACAATAGGATACGATATAGGTAACTAAACACAGTAGGATACGGTATAGGTAACTAAACACAGTAGGATACGGTATAGGTAACTAAACACAGTAGGATACGGTATAGGTAACTAAACACAGTAGGATACGGTATAGGTAACTAAACACAGTAGGATACGGTATAGGTAACTAAACACAGTAGATATTGTATAGGTAACTAAACACAGTAGATACGGTATAGGTAACTAAACACAGTAGGATACGGTATAGGTAACTAAACACAGTAGGATACGGTATAGGTAACTAAACACTGCAGAGATGGTATAGGTAACTAAACACAGTAGGATACGGTATAGGTAACTAAACACTTCAGAGATGGTATAGGTAGCTAAACACAGTAGGGTACGGTATAGGTAACTAAACACAATAGGATACGATATAGGTAACTAAACACAGTAGGATACGGTATAGGTAACTAAACACAGTAGGATACGGTATAGGTAACTAAACACAGTAGGATACGGTATAGGTAACTAAACACAGTAGGATACGGTATAGGTAACTAAACACAGTAGGATACGGTATAGGTAACTAAACACAGTAGATATTGTATAGGTAACTAAACACAGTAGATACGGTATAGGTAACTAAACACAGTAGGATACGGTATAGGTAACTAAACACAGTAGGATACGGTATAGGTAACTAAACACAGCAGGATTTGGTATAGGCAACTAAACACAGTAGGATATGGTATAGGTAACTAAACACAGTAGATACCCCTATAGGTAACTAAACACAGTAGGATACGGTATAGGTAACTAAACACTGCAGAGATGGTATAGGTAACTAAACTCAGTAGATACGGTATAGGTAACTAAACATAGTAGGATACGGTATAGGTAACTAAACACAGTAGGATACGGTATAGGTAACTAAACACAGTAGATACGGTATAGGTAACTAAACACAGTAGGATACGGTATAGGTAACTAAACACAGTAGATATGGTATAGGTAACTAAACTCAGTAGGATACGGTATAGGTAACTAAACACAGTAGGATACGTTATAGGTACCTAAACACAGTAGGATACGGTATAGGTAACTAAACACAGTAGGATACGGTATAGGTAACTAAACACAGTAGATACGGTATAGGTAACTTAACTCAGTAGGATACGGTATAGGTAACTAAACACAGTAGGATATGGTATAGGTAACTAAACACAGTAGGATACGGTATAGGTAACTAAACACAGTAGATACGGTATAGGTAACTAAACTCAGTAGGATACGGTATAGGTAACTAAACACAGTAGGATATAGTATAGGGAACTAAACACAGTAGATATGGTATAGGTAACTAAACACAGTAGGATACGGTATAGGTAACTAAACACAGTAGGATACGGTATAGGTAACTAAACACAGTAGATATGGTATAGGTAACTAAACACAGTAGATACGGTATAGGTAACTAAACACAGTAGATATTGTATAGGTAACTAAACACAGTAGATACGGTATAGGTAACTAAAACGGTGGTTTGTGTGCGTTTGCATGTGTTTGCGTGTGCGTGTGCGTGTGCGTGTGTGTGTGTGTGTGAGCGCAAAACAGAAGGATAGAAAGAAGTAGAGAGAGAGAGAGGACTAGAGCGATAGAAAGAGCTACAAGAGATGGACTACTGCTACTGAAGCCTACTGCTACTGAAGTCTACTGGCTACTGAAGTCTACTGGCTACTGAAGTCTACTGCTACTGAAGCCTACTGCTACTGAAGCCTACTGCTACTGAAGCCTACTGCTACCCGAGCCTACTGCTACTGAATGCTACTTCTACTGAAGTCTACTGCTACTGAACCCTACTGCTACTGAAGCCTACTGCTACTGAACCCTACTGCTACTGAACCCTACTGCTACTGAAGCCTACTGCTACTAAACCCTACTGCTACTGAATTCTACTGCTACTGAAGCCTACTGCTACTGAATTCTACTGCTACTGAAGCCTACTGCTACTGAAGCCGTGTACCCTCAGGGTGCGGCAGCTCAAACAAAGTGCAGTTTCATCATCCCAAACACATCGCTCTTCCACAGACTTTAATCTCAATAGGTCTATGTCAAATCAATTAGTGTCATGTCATGTGGAGATTATTTTTTAGATTAGCCTGCTTTTATGTCTTCATCAAAAACCTGCTTACACAGCATGTTCAGATAGGAAGCGCTGGGCTTTTTGATGCGTACTGTATATGACTGTTAAACAGTGTGTGTGTGTGTGTGTGTGTGTGTGTGTGTAAGGGTCAGAGAGTTTGTGTTCACAACAGAACCACCAAGATATGACAGTCTCACTTCCGAATTGGACGTTTCAGACAAGTGGAGGGGATAAACGTCGATATTTGACGGGGGAAAATGTGTGCAACTCGTGAGCCTTGGAACCAAAACACACAGCTTACGCCACCACTCCCGTTGATGAAATGAATGTCGATTTTCTAAGGTTATTAAGTTTAGGCGTTCATTCCCGAATGTTAAAATTTAAGAGCTAAGGTTTGCGATAGGCTTAAAACAACTTAAACCTTAGAAATCACAGTTTTTCCCTGTCGACAAGGGGATGACGGAGCGGTGTAAGCTGCGACCTCTGGCTGCGAGGGGGTTTCCTGTCCTGGTGACCTGGATGGACATCTAGTTTCACTGTGAAACTGGGGCGACCTGCTTGGTACCACATCAGAGAGTAGCAGATGAAACCTGATTGGTTAATTAAGATGCAAACACACAGAAGGGAGAAAAGTGGAGTGTAGAGGCTTTGAAGGAGAGTGGCGAACCAGACCATGTAATTCTCTCTTTCACCTTCTCTTTCTCTTTCTCCCCAAAAGGCTTTATTGGCATGAATAGTGTTAGAAATGAATGAGGACAAATACTGAAATAGTGAGGAAGACGGGTAGAGGACAATACTGAAATAGTGAGGAAGACGGGTAGTAATGCCACTGTTCTGGTTGGTCGTTCGACTGGCTGTCAACATATTTTTGCAGCTAATATTGGATTTTCAAATGTTCTGTTTTTGTTTGGAAGTCTGTGTGTTCTCTCAATGTGGGTGAAGATAATTACCCGTAAGTCTGTATAATTCTGGCAGTGTAGGAGAAAGATTCTGCCTCGTCTCAACCTGTCTCTGAGGGCAGAGTGAGGACAACCCGTTCTCTCTGGGTTTGCCAGATCTGTCTGTGGCAACTGTTTTCTATGGCCAGACTGTCTGTACCTAGTCGGTGTTTTCCTCAGTTTTCTATCAAGTCACAGTGGTCAGATAGTCTGCCTCATTTAATATAATCTGATCTCATTTAATAGATGTTTTAATGGCATGGAAAGCCCTCCTTGCTTTTGTCTTTCAGTTCATTCTAGTGGGTAGAGCGTTGGACTAGTAACCGGAAGGTTGCTGGATCGAATCCCCAAGCTGACAAGGTAAAAATCTGTCGTTCTGCCCCTGAACAAGGCAGTTAACCCACTGTTCCCCAGGCGCCGAAGACGTGGATGTCGATTAAGGCAGCCCCCCGCACCTCTGATTCAGAGGGGTTGGGTTCAATGTGGAAGACACATTTCAGTTGAATACATTCATTTGGACAACTGACTAGGTATCGCCCTTTCCCTTTCTATCTCTCTCTGTCTCTACCTCTCTCCTGTGTGAGAAGGCTGCACAGCTACACAGTTAATAACACACACAGGGCTGGAGCTGACGGCCTGTCAAGACCTGTTCCTCACTGTGTGTCAAGACCTGCTCCTGTGTCTGGCTGTGTGGCTGTGTCTGGGTGTCTGGCTGTCTGTCTGTGTCTGTCTGGCTGTCTGTGTGTCTGGCTGTCTGGCTGTCTGTCTGTCTGTCTGGCTGTCTGTCTGGCTGTCTGTCTGGCTGTCTGGCTGGCTGTCTGGCTGTCTGTCAGGGTGTGTCTCTGTCTGTCTGGCTGTCTGTCAGGGTATGTCTGGCTGTCTGGCTGTGTCTGGCTGTGCCTGGCTGTGCCTGGCTGTGTCTGGCTGTCTGTCTGGCTGTCTGGCTGGCTGGCTGGCTGTCTGGCTGGCTGTCTGTCAGGGTGTGTCTCTGTCTGTTTTTCTCTGTCTGTTTTTCTCTGTCTGTCCATCTGGCTGTCTGGCTGTCCGGCTGTCCCTCTGTCTGTCTGTCTGTCTCTGTCAAACACATATGTAGTCTGCAGACCTGGGTCAAACACATATGTAGTCTGCAGACCTGGGTCAAACACATATGTAGTCTGCAGACCTGGGTCAATCACATATGTAGTCTGCAGACCTGGGTCAAACACATATGTAGTCTGCAGACCTGGGTCAAACACATATGTAGTCTGCAGACCTGGGTCAAACACATACAGTGCATTTGGAAAGTATTCAGGCCCATTTACTTTTTCCACATTTTGTTACGTTACAGCCTTATTCTAAAAAATGATTAAATAAAACATTTTCCTCATCAATCGACACACAATACCCCATAATGACATCACAATACCCCCTAATGACATCACAATAACCCCTAATGACATCACAATACCCCCTAATGACATCACAATACCCCCTAATGACATCACAATACCCCCTAATGACATCACAGAAACATTTTTGCACATTTATTACAATAAAAATCAGAAATACCTTATTTACAAAAGTATTATAGTATACTTACGAGCCCCTAACCAACAACGCAGTACAGATAAGTATAAGAAATAAAAGTAGCAAGTTAAAGAGCAACAGTAAAATAACAATAGCGAGACTATATACAGGGTTGCACCGGTTAGTTGAGGTAATTGAGGTAATATGTACATAGGTAGGTAGAGTTATTTAAGTGACTATTCATAGATGATAACAACAGAGAGTAGCAGTGGTGTAAAAAGGGGGGGGGGGGCAATGCAAATAGTCTGGGTAGCCATTTGATTAGGTATTCAGGAGTCTTATGACTTTGGGGTAGATGCTATTTAGAGGCCTCTTGGACCTAGACTTTGTGTTCTGGAACCGCTTGCCGTGCAGTAGCAGAGAGAACAGTCTATGACTAGGGTGGCTGGAGTCTTTGACCATTTTTAGGGCCTTCCTCCGACATCGCCTGGTATAGAGGTCCTATGGCAGGAGGCTTGGCCCCGTGATGTACTGGGCCTTCCTCTGACACCGCCTGGTATAGAGGTCCTATGCCAGGAAGCTTGGCCCCAGTGATGTACTGGGCTGTTCGCACTACCCTCTGTAGTGCCTTGTGGTCGGAGGCTGAGCAGTTGCCATACCACACAGTGATGCAACCAGCATGGTTGTAGAACCTTTTGAGGATCTGAGGACCCATGCCAAATCTTTTCAGTCTTCTGAGGGGGAATAGGATTTGTCGTGCCCTATTCACGACTGTGTTGGTGTGCTTGAACCATATTAGTTTGTTGGTGATGTGGATACCAAGGAAATTGAAGCTCTCAACCTGCTCCACTGCAGCCCCGTCGATGAGAATGGGGGCATGCTCAGCCCTCTATTTTCTGTAGTCCACAATCATCTCCTTTGTCTTGATCACGTTGAGGGAGAGGTTGTTGTCCTGGCACCACACGGCCAGGTCTCTGACCTCCTCCCTAAAGGCTGTCTCGTCGTTGTCGGTGATTAGCCCTATCACTGTTGTGTCATTGGCTAACTTAATGATGGTGTTGGAGTCGTGCCTGGCCATGCAGTCATGAGTTAACAGGGAGTACAGGAGGGGGCTGAGAACGCACCCCTGAGGGGCCCCTGTGTTGAGGATCAGCAGGGCGGATGTGTTGTTACCTACTCTTGCCACCTGGGGGCGGCCCGTCAGGAAATCCAGATCCTCAAAAAGTTCTGCAGCTGCACCATCGAGAGCATCCTGACCGGTTGCATCACTGCCTGGTACGGCAACTGTTCGGCATCTGACCACAAGGCACTACAGAGGGTAGTGCGTATGGCCCAGAAGATCACTGGGGCCAAGCTTCCTTCCATCCAGGACCTATATAATAGGCGGTGTCAGAGGAAAGCCCATAAAATTGTCAGTGACTCCAGTCACCCAAGTTATAGACTGTTTTCCCTGCTACAGCACAGCAAGTGGTACCGGAGCGTCAATTCTTTCACCAAAAGGCTCCTTAACAGCTTCTACCCGAAAACCATAAGGCTGCTGAACAATGAATCAAATGGCCACCAGACTATTAAATTGATGCCCCCCCCCCCCCCCCCACCCACTTGTTTGATGTTGTACACTGCTGCTACTCGCTGTTTATTATCTATGCATAATCATTTCACCCTTACCTACATGTACAAATGACCTCAACTGACTCGGTTACCGGTACCCCCTGTATATAGCCTCGTTATTTTATTGTGTAATTATTTTTTTTACTTTAGTTCATTTGGTAAGTATTTTTTTTTCTTGAACTGCACTTTTGGTTAAGGGCTCGTAAAGTAAGCATTTCACTGTAAGGTCATGTGACGAATAAAGTTTTGGATTTGATATCATACTGCCAGGTAGGCATACTGTAGGCTACATTGTAGCTAGTTACCATTTAAGTGTCCCTGTTCTACAGTCATATGAATGGACGAGCTTTGACACTGTCACAATGTTTAAAACATGGGATATACTGTACTGTATGTCCAACCCACCAATAGAGAAGGTGATCTACGTTATCTGTAATCTGTTATATTGTTCAGCTGATGGCTGATAGTGTTGTTCGGATAGCTTATTCATTGTGTTGTTCCATGTCTCATTGTGTGATTTAATGAACTGCTGCCAGAGTTCAGTCACAGCAGGACAGACTACGGGACTGTTCATTAGGGCACACAGTAGGAAAATATTTTTGCAACAAAATACGAAAGTGTGTGTTTCTGATGGGACAATTCCAGGTAGTTCCTCCCCATTTCAGTCTGTTTTCTTTCACTTGGGCGCCTAATGAACACGACCCACTCCTCTACTCTCCTCTCCCAGTGGTACAGCCCCCTCCTATCTCCCAGTAGTACAGCCCCCTCCTCTCTCCCAGTAGTCCAGCCCCCTCCTCTCTCCCAGTCAGTGTCTGAAATGGAACCCTATTCCCTATGTAGTGCACTACTTTTTATGGCTCTAGTCCAAAGTAGTGCACAATGTAGGGAATAGGGTGTTATTTGGTGCACAGTCCCAGTGTGGGAACTGTCCCTCAGCCTATCCAGGGTGAATTCCAGGAAGGGCCAGATGCAGTACAGGAGATGCACTCTGTTCCCAGTGAGCCCCAGCTCAACTTCCCCCCATTCAAACACTCTCTCTAACACACACACACACACACACACACACACACACACACTTCACTGTGCTGTGGCTGTTGCCTTTGGTGTGGTAATTCAGGGGCTATTTCTGATCTGCTTGTGACAAGTTAAAGTAGTAGAACAGAGACCTGACTGGGGGATTCTTGTTAAAGTAGTAGAACAGAGACCTGACTGGTGGGTTCTTATTAAAGTAGGACTGGTGGGTTCTTGTTAAAGTAGGACTGGTGGGTTCTTGTTAAAGTAGTAGAACAGAGACCTGACTGGTGGGTTCTTGTTAAAGTAGTAGAACAAAGACCTGACTGGTGGGTTCTTGTTAAAGTAGTAGAACAGAGACCTGACTGGTGGGTTATTGTTAAAGTAGTAGAACAGAGACCTGACTGGTGAGTTATTGTTAAAGTAGTAGAACAGAGACCTGACTGGTGGGTTCTTGTTAAAGTAGTAGAACAGAGACCTGACTGGTGGGTTCTTGTTAAAGTAGTAGAACAGAGACCTGACTGGTGGGTTCTTGTTAACGTAGTAGAACAGAGACCTGACTGGTGGGTTCTTGTTAAAGTAGTAGAACAGAGACCTGACTGGTGGGTTCTTATTAAAGTAGGACTGGTGGGTTCTTGTTAAAGTAGGACTGGTGGGTTCTTGTTAAAGTAGTAGAACAGAGACCTGACTGGTGGGTTCTTGTTAAAGTAGTAGAACAAAGACCTGACTGGTGGGTTCTTGTTAAAGTAGTAGAACAGAGACCTGACTGGTGGGTTATTGTTAAAGTAGTAGAACAGAGACCTGACTGGTGAGTTATTGTTAAAGTAGTAGAACAGAGACCTGACTGGTGGGTTCTTGTTAAAGTAGTAGAACAGAGACCTGACTGGTGGGTTCTTGTTAACGTAGTAGAACAGAGACCTGACTGGTGAGTTATTGTTAAAGTAGTAGAACAGAGACCTGACTGGTGGGTTCTTGTTAAAGTAGTAGAACAGAGACCTGACTGGTGGGTTCTTGTTAAAGTAGGACTGGTGGGTTCTTGTTAAAGTAGTAGAACAGAGACTGGTGGGTTCTTGTTAAAGTAGTAGAACAGAGACCTGACTGGTGGGTTCTTGTTAACGTAGTAGAACAGAGACCTGACTGGTGGGTTCTTGTTAAAGTAGGACTGGTGGGTTCTTGTTAAAGTAGTAGACCAGAGACTGGTGGGTTCTTGTTAAAGTAGTAGAACAGAGACTTGACTGGTGGGTTCTTGTTAAAGTAGTAGAACAGAGACCTGACTGGTGGGTTCTTATTAAAGTAGTAGAACAGAGACCTGACTGGTGGGTTCTTATTAAAGTAGTAGAACAGAGACTTGACTGGTGGGTTCTTGTTAAAGTAGTAGAACAGAGACCTGACTGGTGGGTTCTTATTAAAGTAGTAGAACAGAGACCTGACTGGGGGGTTCTTGTTAAAGTAGTAGAACAGAGACCTGACTGGTGGGTTCTTGTTAAAGTAGTAGAACAGAGACCTGACTGGTGGGTTCTTGTTAAAGTAGTAGAACAGAGACCTGACTGGTGGGTTCTTATTAAAGTAGGACTGGTGGGTTCTTGTTAAAGTAGGACTGGTGGGTTCTTGTTAAAGTAGTAGCACAGAGACCTGACTGGGGGGTTCTTGTTAAAGTGGTAGAACAGAGACCTGACTGGTGGGTTCTTGTTAAAGTAGTAACTTGTTATGGCAAATGCTTGGCATCTGACTGTAAGTCTTTACAGAGGGTATTGCGTACGGCCCAGTACATCACTGGGGCCAAGCTCACTGCCATTCAGGAACTCTGTACCAGGCGGTGTCAGAGGAAGTCCCTGAAAATTGTAAAAGACTCCAGCCTCCCAAGTCATAGACTGTTCTCTCTGCTACCACACGGAAAGCAGTACCGATGCACCAAGTCTGGAAGCAACAGGACCTTGAACAGCATCTACCCCCAAGCCATTAGACTACTAAAGAGTTAAATATTTAGCCAAATAGCTACCCTGACTATCTGCAGTGACCCTTTTTTGCACTCATTTTCTTGGGTTCATCACATACGCTGCTGCTACTGTTTATTATCTGTCCCTTTATAACTAGTTATCTATCATGTTTCAGGTAAGACCCAGATGCAGACATCGTCGAAGTAACAACAGTTTAATAATTTAACAGGGGCAGGCAAAGGTCAGTAACCCAGATAGGTGGGACAAAGGTACAGGACGGCAGGCAGGCTTAGGGTCAGGGTAGACAGAATGGTCAACAATGGGAAAACTAGGTAACAGGAACAATCGTGTGACAGAAGCAGAGGGAAAAACACTGGTAGGCTTGACGAAACAAAACGAACTGGCAACAGACAGAGAACACAGGTATAAATACACAGGGAAACAGGAGACAAAGGCTGTGCGACATGGATTTAACTCTGGACACATGAAAGGTAGGATGTATACGAAGGGTACGGAGCAACAGAAGACAAACAGCAGAGGGGCTAATGACTTTGGAGATGGGAAACGGGCCGATAAACCGGGGGGGAGAGTTTGCGGGATTCCACCCTGAGGGGCAGATTCCTGGTGGACAGCCATACCTTCTGCCCTAGCCTATACCGGAGAGCCGGGGTCCGG
Organism: Oncorhynchus mykiss; assembly: GCF_013265735.2. Taxonomy (NCBI): domain Eukaryota; kingdom Metazoa; phylum Chordata; class Actinopteri; order Salmoniformes; family Salmonidae; genus Oncorhynchus; species Oncorhynchus mykiss. The sequence goes on from NC_048573.1 coordinate 76,778,654, forward strand.
TGGCGATCTGCTTGTCGTCGATACCTGGAGGTGGTCTTGAGGAGGGCCAGCCGGGCTATCCCCCAGGTACGACGACAGCAGAGGACAAACGTCTGGGCAGAAGGTATGCCGACCTCTTCTTCCTGCTCAGGGAAGAGTGGGGGCTGATACCCCAGGGAACACTCAAAAGGTGATAGGTCCGTGGCAGAGCAAGGAAGGGTGTTGCGGTGTATTCCCACACAAGCTGCTGGCTCCAGGTGGTGGCGTTGGTGTAGACCAGGCAGCGCAGAATAGTCTCTAGGTCCTGATTGGTTCGCTCCAACTGCCCGTTAGAAGTCGTGGGGTTCCGGGGTAGAGGTCGTGGGGCTATAGTGGCGTGACAGTGCATCCGGCTTGACATTCTTGGTATGAGGGAAAAGTTCAAGCGTGTGAACAGCAGGGCCCATCTAGCTTGCCTGGAGTTGAGGCGCTTGGCTTTGCGGAGATACTCCAGGTTCTTGTGGTTGATCCACACGATGAACGATGTTCTGCCCCGGCAGTCGATGCACGGGAACAGGGTCATGTCCTTCTCCACGAAGAAGAACCCTGCGCCACTGGGAGAGGAAGAAGGACGGATTAGTCCTGCAGCTAGGGATTCCCCAATGTAGATCTCCATGGCCTTGGTCTCTGGTCCCGACAGAGAGTACAGTCGTCCCTGGGGCGGAGTAGTGCCTGGAGATATCTGGGAGAAGGTCAATCCTGCAGTCGTATGGTCGGTGCGGCGGAAACGAAGTGAACCGGGCCTTGTTGAACACCTCCCGGATGTCCTGGTACTCCGCGGGAATGGCGGAGAGGCCCGGGGCAACTTCTGAGCCCCCAGGAAGACGTCCCGAGGCAGGTTGTGCTGACTTCAGGCAATGGGCATGGCAGAACGGGCTCCAGCTCATGATGGCACCAGTAGACCATTTAATGAAGGGATTGTGTCGCTGGAGCCAGGAGAATCCCAATACCACAGGAATATGTGGAAACTTAATGAGCAGGAACTGGATAGCCTCACTGTGGTTCCCTGACACATGTAGGTTGATAGGAATGGTGTTGTGGGTAACCCGGCCTATAGAGCGCCTGTCCAGCACTCTAACATCCATGGGAGTGGAGAGGGGCTGAGTGGGGATGTTTCAGATGGGAAGCCAGGGTAGAGTCCAAAAAGCTCTCATCGGCCCCAGAGTCGATGAGGACCTGGAGAGATTTCTAAGGGTTTCCACACAGCAGAATGGCATGAAACGGAGTGCGAGGAATGGTTGCAGAAAAGTTCTCCATATGGCCCACCAGAGTATTCGATGCTACCAGTGAGCCTGGTCTTTTAACAGACAATAGGGCACAAAATGGCCGCAAGTCCCGCAAAACAGGCAACTCTTAGTGTTGACCCTGTATAGCCTTTCCTCTGGAGACAGCCCAGCTCTGCCTAATTGCATAGGCCCGGGAAACGTTGACTCGCCCGTCTTTGGCAACTCTCGGGGTACCTCGGGTAGCCTTGGGTTCCCTCGGCAGCGGGGCCGTCTGGGACTTCCGGGATGCCTCAGAGGCGAAGGGAAATCCTTGGACGGGCAAGCGAAATCGAATCTCCTCTCCCTCCATCATTCCCGTAGTCACCCATCGATCCTGATGGTCAAGGCGATGAGGGAATCCGTCTGTAATTCCCGGGCTGCACGCTCATCCTTGATCTCCTCCGAGATTCCGTGTAGGAACATGTCAAACAGCACTTCCTGGTTCCAGGAAGCTTCCAACGTGTGGAAATCCACTGCATAGTCAGGCCACACTGAGGGAGTCCTGCCAAAGCTGGAGTAGCTTCTCTCTCTGAAAATGGGTCATCATACACCTTCTACTCATTGACTCAGTACTGGTACTCTGTGTATATAGCCATGTTATCATTGACTCATTACGGGTACTCTGTGTATATAGCCATGTTATCATTGACTCAGTACTGGTACTCTGTGTATATAGCCATGTTATCATTGATTCAGTACTGGTACTCTGTGTATATAGCCATGTTATCATTGACTCAGTACTGGTACTCTGTGTATATAGCCATGTTATCATTGACTCGGTACTGGTACTCTGAGTATATAGCCATGTTATCATTGACTCAGTACTGGTACTCTGTGTATATAGCCATGTTATCATTGACTCGATACTGGTACTCTGTGTATACAGCCATGTTATCATTGACTCAGTACTGGTACTCTGTGTATATAGCCATGTTATCATTGACTCAGTACTGGTACCCAGTGTATATAGCCATGTTATCATTGACTCAGTACTGGTACTCTGTGTATAGTACCATGTTATCGTATTTATTATTACTATAATAAATAGTATTATTTTATTATTTTACTTTTCTATTATTTCTCTATTTTCTTTCTCTCTACATTGTTGGGAACGACCTGTAACTAAGCATTTCACTGTTAGTCCACACCTGTTGTTTACCATGAATGTCACGAATAAAATTCGTAGGACATTTTCTGAAGTTTATAATTTCCACTTTAAAATATCAGATTTGATTTGCCCTAACGAGAAATGTATCAACCCTTACCACAACAACAAAAATCAATTTAATTATAATCCACACAATAATTCACATTTTCTGTTGCTGCAGCATTATTTCCCCGCTGTGAGAAGCTGGTCAAATGAAGATCCTACATCTGTAGCAGCCTGCAGTAGGCAGGAAGATAACAACTGAAACCAGATAACTGTCTCTATCTTTCCTGCTCTTTCTTTCTTTCTTTGACCATCTCTCCAGTCCTCTCCTTGTTGTCTAGTTTTCTAACAGTCATTAATTGTGATAGATTTGTTCCAACGTTTACCCAGTAGTAGACTAGAAGATAACACCTGAAACCTGATACCTGTCGGTGAAGGCTATCAACATTTACATCTGTCTCTGTCTGTGACCATCTCCAGTCCTCTGGTTGGCTACTGCTGGAACTTGCCAACTGTCTTGTAACAATGTTTCCATTTTCAACCTCAGTGGACAAACAGAGAACTCAACATAAAATGGCAACATTGTAGCCACTCAGGAAATCACATACTTTGATGTTTGAATTTAAGTGTGTAAAACAAAACAAAAAACAGAATGACTGATGACTGTTATTCTCTATAGGAAATGCTGAAAATACTTCAAAGACAATTTATCACATAAAATTCTGTACAGGGTTTTGAGTTGTATCTTCTTGGACAGTTTGCATCTGGATACAGTTTAGGTAGCCTACACATCAGCTATAGTGGAACAAACCAATCTTAAAAAAAATATATATATGAATAAACATCGCCTACTAAACCTAATTATAAAACATATCAAGTGATGTAAATGGACTTATTTTATACATCTTAGATGAGAGATTGAATTATACTATGGTTGTCTTTTTCGCTTACAAAGATTTGCTGCCCCTGCTGTTTCTACCCCCCTCTGCATCTGACCATTTGGTATCGCCGCAACAAGTCGCTGTGTCCAGAGTCTCTCAGCCAGGCGGAGAGAGAGAGAGAGAGAGGTAGCTGCGCCCCGACTGACTGCGGAACACCGAAGAGAAACGCTCTTATGGACTTTTAAACGAGGACTTTTGAGAAGTTTCATCCGCGCGTTTTTATTGACGCTTTTCATCATTTATTTACATGATTGTGTCGTGGCATACCGGATCCGTTGTAACGAGCGCTATGGGAATATACGGTGTACATTGAAAGGGTTGGTTCGGTTAGAACATACCTGTGTTGACATCGATCTTCACTCCGCATGCTGTTTGTTCCACCGGGTAGTTTAAACTGCATATCGAGGTAATCAGCCGTAACTTACCGTATGTATTCTTAAATGTAATCTCCTACAATACACGTTTGTTGTTTAATCAATATCACATTGTTGAATGTTACCGACAGCAATCCATGTTCACATTTGGAAACCCGTGTCAAAAGTTTTTATTTTCCAAACAAGAGGAAAGGCGCCGCTGTAGATTTTTATTTACATATTATATATTCAATTATAGGTCAGTGCCAACCTTTTATTGAGTAGGTCGTTACTTTGATATGACTATCACGGTTATGAATGTGAGGTTTGAGACTGGCCCCATGTGCTGATCCTCTGAGTCAACATGTTGGTGTAGGAGCCCTTGGCAAAAGCAAGGGTCATTGTTAACATTTGTCTGTGGGAAAGTAGTACTACACTGTAATCCCAACCTGAGCATACCTCTGCACTGGGGCCACAGCCAGAGAGAGAGCCTACTGTGTGTGATACTGTTGATACCTCTGCACTGGGGCCACAGCCAGAGAGAGAGCCTACTGTGTGTGATACTGTTGATACCTCTGCACTGGGGCCACAGCCAGAGAGAGAGCCTACTGTGTGTGTGTGTGATACTGTTGATACCTCTGCACCGGGGCCACAGCCAGAGAGATAGCCTACTATGTGTGTGTGATACTGTTGATACCTCTGCACCGGGGCCACAGCCAGAGAGAGAGCCTACTGTGTGTGATACTGTTGAAACCTCTGCACTGGGGCCACAGCCAGAGAGATATCCTACTGTGTGTGATACTGTTGATACCTCTGCACCGGGGCCACAGCCAGAGAGATAGCCTACTGTGTGTGATACTGTTGATACCTCTGCACCGGGGCCACAGCCAGAGTGATAGCCTACTGTGTGTGTGTGATACTGTTGATACCTCTGCACTGGGGCCACAGCCAGAGAGAGAGCCTACTGTGTGTGATACTGTTGAAACCTCTGCACTGGGGCCACAGCCAGAGAGAAAGCCTACTGTGTGTGATACTGTTGAAACCTCTGCACTGGGGCCACAGCCAGAGAGAAAGCCTACTGTGTGTGATACTGTTGAAACCTCTGCACTGGGGCCACAGCCAGAGAGATATCCTACTGTGTGTGATACTGTTGATACCTCTGCACCGGGGCCACAGCCAGAGAGATAGCCTACTGTGTGTGATACTGTTGATACCTCTGCACCGGGGCCACAGCCAGAGAGATATCCTACTGTGTGTGATACTGTTGATACCTCTGCACCGGGGCCACAGCCAGAGAGATGGCCTACTATGTGTGTGTGATACTGCTGTAAACACACAGTAGGCTATCTGTGTTGTTACTGTAGATACACGTGAAATCAAAGGTAAGAGTTTAGATCTGTGTTTATTTGATCTACTACAGTTTTTAAATGTCCAAGTTAGTATCCATAGCAACCCAAGATGGCATAGCAGTCAGACGTCCTTTGTCCTCGTCTTGTCAGGTCCCGTGTACATATATATTTACATATTTTCCTCGCATATCTTTTTATATATATTTTTTTCTAAAAACTCAACTTCAAAACACTCTCTTGCAACCCGCCTCACCAATTAAAACAACAAAAACAAAAGAGATCAGAAGCTAGCCAGAAGAGAGGCCAGAAGCTAGCCAGAAGAGAGGCCAGAAGCTAGCCAGAAGAGAGATCAGAAGCTAGCCAGAAGAGGCCAGAAGCTAGCCAGAAGAGAGATCAGAAGCTAGCCAGAAGAGAGGCCAGAAGCTAGCCAGAAGAGAGATCAGAAGCTAGCCAGAAGAGAGATCAGAAGCTAACCAGAAGAGAGATCAGAAGCTAGCCAGAAGAGAGGACAGAAGCTAGCCAGAAGAGCGATCAGAAGCTAGCCAGAAGAGAGGACAGAAGCTAGCCAGAAGAGAGGACAGAAGCTAGCCAGAAGAGAGGACAGAAGCTAGCCAGAAGAGAGATCAGAAGCTAGCCAGAAGAGAGATCAGAAGCTAGCCAGAAGAGAGGACAGAAGCTAGCCAGAAGAAAAGCCAGAAGCTAGCCAGAAGAGAGGCCAGAAGCTAGCCAGAAGAGAGGACAGAAGCTAGCCAGAAGAGAGGCCAGAAGCTAGCCAGAAGAGAGGCCTGAAGCTAGCCAAAAGAGAAGCCAGAAGCTAGCCAGTTTACTGTCTAATGTTAGTATTCAGCTAACCACGGTTGGTGGTCATCAGCTATCCTTTAGCTCGAAAAGCTATCGCTAGTTTTGTGCACCGAGACTCAGACCAGAGCAAACCGGACCTATTTTCTCTCCATATCCCCGGATTTCAACCGCAAGCTCTGGACATTTACACCTGGATCTTGCAGCTAGCTAGCTGCTATCTGAGTGACTATTGGTTTACGTCGGTCCCGGAGCAAACATAAATTATTCCAGAGCTAGCCAGCTGAGGAGTTCCATCAGCCACTCCTGGGCTACAATCAACTATCCGAACTAGAGGTCGACCAATTATGATTTTTCATCGCCGATAACGATTATTGGAGGACCAAAAAAGTCGATACCGATTAATCAGACAATTTTTATTTATTTATTTGTAATAATGACAATTACAACTATACTGAATTAACACTTATTTTAACTTAATATAATACATCAATAAAATCAATTTAGCCTCAAATAAATAATGAAACATGTTCAATTTGGTTTAAATAATGCAAAAACAAAGTGTTGGAGAAGAAAGTAAAAGTGCAATATGTGCCATGTAAGAAAGCTAACTTTTAAGTTCCTTGCTCAGAACATGAGAACATATGAAAGCTGGTGGTTCCTTTTAACATGAGTCTTCAATATTCCCAGGTAAGAAGTTTTAGGTTGTAGTTATTATAGGAATTATAGGACTATTTCTCTCTATACCATTTGTATTTCATATACCTTTTGACTATTGGATGTTCTTATAGGCACTTTAGTATTGCCAGTGTAACAGTATAGCTTCCGTCCCTCTCCTCGCCCCTCCCTACCTGGGCTCGAACCAGGAACACATCGACAACAGCCACCCTCGAAGCAGCGTTACCCATGCTACTCCAAGTCTCAGAGCGAGTGACTTTGAAACGCTATTAGCGCGCACCCCGCTAACTAGCTAGCCATTTCACATCGGTTACACCAGCCTCATCTCAGGAGTTGATGGGCTTGAAGTCATAAACAGCGCAATGCTTGAAGCACAGGGAAGAGCTGCTGGAAAAACGCACGAAAGTGCTGTTTGAATGAATGTTTATGAGCCTGCTGCTGCCTACCACCGCTCAGTCAGACTGCTCTATCAAATCATAGACTTAGTTATAACATAATAACACACAGAAATACGGGCCTTAGGTCATTAATATGGTCAAATCCGGAAACGATCATTTCGAAAACAAAACGTTTATTCTTTCAGTGAAATACGGAACCGTTCCGTATTTTATCTAACGGGTGGCATCCATAAGTCTAAATATTCCTGTTACATTGCACAACCTTCAATGTTATGTCATAATTATGTACAATTCTGGCAAATTAGGCATCCCAAACTGTTGCATATACCCTGACTCTGCGTGCAATGAACACAAGAGAAGTGTCACAATTTCACCTGGTTAATATTGCCTGCTCACCTGGATTTCTTTTAGCTAAATATGCAGGTTTAAAAATGTGTATTGATTTTGTACTGTGTATTGATTTTAAGAAAGGCATTGATGTTCATGGTTAGGAACACGTTGGAACAACGACAGTCTTTCTCACGAATACACACCGCATCGATTATATGCAACGCAGGACACGCTAGATAAACTAGTAATATCATCAACCATGTGTTAACTAGTGATTATGATTGATTGATTGTTTATTACAAGGTACGTTTAATGCTAGCTAGCAACTTACCGTGGCTTCTTACTGCATTCGCGTAACCGACAGCCTCCTCGTGGTGTGTCACTTGCGAACATTCCTGAACTGATGGTGTTGGTGCGTCGTCCAGGCGACTTCAGTTGTGATTTTAGTGTGTTGTCCTGGACACTGGGTGAGCAGGGAAGAGGAGCGAGGGAGAGGAGTTGAGGGGGGAGAGAATACAGTGCAATTGAGGAGAGGAGGGGAGGGGGAGATGGAGATGGAGAGGATGAGAGGGGAGATGGAAGAGGGGAGATGGAGAGGATGAGAGGGGAGATGGAGAGGGGAGATGGAGAGGATGAGAGGAGAGGGGATGGAAGAGGAAGAGAGGGGAGATGGAGAGGATGAGAAGGGAGATGGAAGAGGGGAGAGGAGAGGGGAGATGGAAGAGGAAGAGAGGGGAGAGGAGAGGATGAGAAGGGAGATGGAAGAGGGGAGAGGAGAGGATGAGAAGGGAGATGGAAGAGGGGAGAGGAGAGGATGAGAGGGGAGAGGAGAGGATGAGAAGGGAGATGGAAGAGGGGAGAGGAGAGGATGAGAAGGGAGATGGAAGAGGGGAGAGGAGAGGATGAGAAGGGAGATGGAAGAGGGGAGAGGAGAGGATGAGAAGGGAGATGGAAGAGGGGAGAGGAGAGGATGAGAAGGGAGATGGAAGAGGGGAGAGGAGAGGATGAGAAGGGAGATGGAAGAGGGGAGAGGAGAGGATGAGAAGGGAGATGGAAGAGGGGAGAGGAGAGGATGAGAAGGGAGATGGAAGAGGGGAGAGGAGAGGATGAGAAGGGAGATGGAAGAGGGGAGAGGAGAGGATGAGAAGGGAGATGGAAGAGGGGAGAGGAGAGGATGAGAAGGGAGATGGAAGAGGGGAGAGGAGAGGATGAGAAGGGAGATGGAAGAGGGGAGAGGAGAGGATGAGAAGGGAGATGGAAGAGGGGAGAGGAGAGGATGAGAAGGGAGATGGAAGAGGGGAGAGGAGAGGATGAGAAGGGAGATGGAAGAGGGGAGAGGAGAGGATGAGAAGGGAGATGGAAGAGGGGAGAGGAGAGGATGAGAAGGGAGATGGAAGAGGGGAGAGGAGAGGATGAGAAGGGAGATGGAAGAGGGGAGAGGAGAGGATGAGAAGGGAGATGGAAGAGGGGAGAGGAGAGGATGAGAAGGGAGATGGAAGAGGGGAGAGGAGAGGATGAGAAGGGAGATGGAAGAGGGGAGAGGAGAGGATGAGAAGGGAGATGAGAAGAGGAGAAGAGTGGAGAGGATGAGAGGGGAGATGGAGAGGGGAGAGGAGAGGATGAGAGGGGAGATGGAGAGGGGAGAGGAGAGGATGAGAAGGGAGATGGAAGAGGGGAGAGGAGAGGATGAGAGGGGAGATGGAAGAGGAAGAGAGGGGAGAGGAGAGGATGAGAAGGGAGATGGAAGAGGGGAGAGGAGAGGATGAGAAGGGAGATGGAAGAGGGGAGATGGAGAGGAGAGGATGAGAGGGGAGATGGAAGAGGAAGAGAGGGGAGAGGAGAGGATAAGGGTTGTGTGTCTGACCTGTTTGTAGATTACTGAGATGTTTGAAGAGTTACCTAGAGACCATGAGACCTAAAGACTAGGCCTGTGTCCCACATGACACCCTGTTCTCTATCTAGTGCACTACCAGAGGCCCTATGGCAAAAAGTAGTGCACTATAAAGGTGACGGTGCCATTGGCCATGTCTCACTCCATCAGACTAAAGATACTCTTGTCTTGTCATCAGAAAGCTAGTCTTTTAATCTCTTACAGGGTGTTTCAGTCAACATGGACATTCACAGGGTTTAACATGGGAGGACATTTTTTTTAACCTTTATTTAACTAGGCAAGTCAGTTAAGAACAAATTCTTATTTACAATGACGGCCTAGGAACAGTGGGTTAACTGCCTTGTTCAGAGGCAGAATGACAGATTTTTATCTAGTCAGCTCGGGGATTACTAGTCCAACGCTCTAACCACTAGGCTACCTGCCGCCCCTACACTCTAACCACTAGGCTACCCTGCCTCCTCTACACTCTAACCACTAGGCTACCTGCCACCCCTACACTCTAACCACTAGGCTACCTGCCGCCCCTACACTCTAACCACTAGGCTACCTGCCGCCTCTACACTCTAACCACTAGGCTACCTGCCTCCTCTACACTCTAACCACTAGGCTCCCTGCCTCCTCTACACTCTAACCACTAGGCTACCTGCCTCCTCTACACTCTAACCACTAGGCTACCTACTGCCCCTACACTCTAACCACTAGGCTACCTGCCGCCCCTACACTCTAACCACTAGGCTACCTGCCGCCTCTACACTCTAACCACTAGGCTACCTGCCACCCCTACACTCTAACCACTAGGCTACCTGCCGCTCCTACATGTCCATTCTTACAGCCCATTTTGGGTAGGGAAGAGCGGTATCAAGCACCTCTCACCTCATCCTTTAATAAAAACCATGTCTGTGCTGTGTACAGGGAGCGCCTCCCTATTGCCTTGCGTTCACCATGTTGGTCCGCTGTTTTAGTGGTAAATGCTATTTTAATGGCTGTTAAAGATAAGAGCTCAATCAATGTGACATCAAGTAAACATTTCACTGTAAGGTTTACACCTGTTGTCCTCAGCATTTCACTGTAAGGTCTACTACACCTGTTGTCCTCAGCATTTCACTGTAAGGTCTACTACACCTGTTGTATTCAGCATTTCACTGTGAGGTCTACTACACCTGTTGTATTCAGCATTTCACTGTGAGGTCTACTACACCTGTTGTATTCAGCATTTCACTGTGAGGTCTACTACACCTGTTGTCCTCAGCATTTCACTGTAAGGTCTACTACACCTGTTGTATTCAGCATTTCACTGTAAGGTCTACTACACCTGTTGTCCTCAGCATTTCACTGTAAGGTCTACTACACCTGTTGTATTCAGCATTTCACTGTGAGGTCTACTACACCTGTTGTATTCAGCATTTCACTGTAAGGTCTACTACACCTGTTGTCCTCAGCATTTCACTGTAAGGTCTACTACACCTGTTGTATTCAGCATTTCACTGTGAGGTCTACTACACCTGTTGTATTCAGCATTTCACTGTGAGGTTTACTACACCTGTTGTATTCAGCATTTCACTGTGAGGTCTACTACACCTGTTGTATTCAGCATTTCACTGTGAGGTCTACTACACCTGTTGTATTCAGCATTTCACTGTGAGGTCTACTACACCTGTTGTATTCAGTATTTCACTGTAAGGTCTACCTACACCTGTTGTATTCAGCATTTCACTGTGAGGTCTACTACACCTGTTGTATTCAGCATTTCACTGTAAGGTCTACTACACCTGTTGTATTCGGCATTTCACTGTGAGGTCTACTACACCTGTTGTATTCAGCATTTCACTGTAAGGTCTACCTACACCTGTTGTATTCAGCATTTCACTGTGAGGTCTACTACACCTGTTGTATTTTCGGCGCACGTGACAAATAAACTTTGATTTGATTAACCAGTAGCTGCAGTTATACACACCATCCTAGACAATAGGATCATCTTCAGCTGTGAACTGCTGAGACTTTGTCTCTGAACATCTCAGTTAAGTGAACAGAATCTCTAGTCTCTGTGGGTGAACAGAATCTCTAGTCTCTGTGGGTGAACAGACTCTCTAGTCTCTGTGGGTGAACAGAATCTCTAGTCTCTGTGGGTGAACAGACTCTCTAGTCTCTGTGGGTGAACAGACTCTCTAGTCTCTGTGGGTGAACAGAATCTCTAGTCTCTGTGGGTGAACAGACTCTCTAGTCTCTGTGGGTGAACAGACTCTCTAGTCTCTGTGGGTGAACAGACTCTCTAGTCACTGTGGGTGAACAGACTCTCTAGTCACTGTGGGTGAACAGACTCTCTAGTCACTGTGGGCGAACAGACTCTAGTCTCTGTGTTGTTACCATGTTGTTGTCATGTTGTGTTGCTACCATGCTGTGTTGTCATGTGTTGCTGCCTTGATATGTTGTTGTCTTAGGTCTCTCTTTATGTAGCGTTGCCTCTTCTTGTCGTGATGTGTGTTTTGTCTTATATATGTGTTTTTACTCCCATCCCCCGTCCCCGCAGGAGGCCTTTTGCCTTCTGGTAGGCCGTCATTGTAAATAAGAATTTGTTCTTAACTGACTTGCTGAGTTAAATAAAATGAATGGTTGGGGACAGTCCTCCCCAGCGCCACAGTCCTCCCCGGCGCCACAGTCCTCCCCGGCGCCACAGTCCTACCCGGCGCCACAGTCCTACCCGGGTCCACAGTCCTACCCGGCTCCACAGTCCTACCCAGGCTCCACAGTCCTACCCAGGCTCCACAGTCCTCCCCAGGCTCCACAGTCCTCCCCGGCTCCACAGTCCTTCCCGGGCTCCACAGTCCTCCCCGGCTCCACAGTCCTCCCCAGGCTCCACAGTCCTCCCCAGGCTCCACAGTCCTCCCCAGGCTCCACAGTCCTCCCCAGCTCCACAGTCCTCCCCAGCTCCACAGTCCCCCCAAGCTCCACAGTCCTCCCCAGCTCCACAGTCCTCCCCAGCTCCACAGTCCTCCCCAGCTCCATGTCCTCCACAGCTCCACAGTCCTCCCCAGGCCTCCCCAGCTCCACAGGTCTCCCCAGCGCCACAGGCTCCACAGGTCTCCCCAGCTCCACAGGCTCCACAGTCCGTCCCAGCTCCACAGTCCGTCCCAGCTCCACAGTCTGTCCCAGCTCCACAGTCCACCCCAGCTCCACAGGCTCCACAGTCCACCCCAGCTCCACAGTCCACCCCAGCTCCACAGTCCACCCCAGCTCCACAGGTCTCTCCAGCTCCACAGGCTCCACAGTCCACCCCAGCTCCACAGTCCACCCCAGCTCCCTCTCTCCTCTCCCCAGCAACGGTCCTCTCATCCCTCTATCCTCTCCGCTTCCCTCTCTCCTCTCATCCCTCTATCCTCTCCTCTTCCCTCTCTCCTCTTATTCCTCTATCCTCTCCTCTTCCCTCTCTCCTCTCATCCCTCTATCCTCTCCTCTTCCCTCTCTCCTCTTATTCCTCTATCCTCTCCTCTCTTCCCTCTCTCCTCTTATTCCTCTCTCCACTCGTCTTCCCTCTCTCTGTGCTGTTCATGTTTTTATCTCCCAGTTATCTTTAGCTGCTATCGGTCTGTGTAGCTCTGTCTAGAGCAATCACAGTGTTTGAGGGGATCCGTTTGAGCAATGTCCAATCTGTATCACAGAATGAGTGATTAGTAGATCATTGATTCTTCTGTGCACCCCAGCACAGAGGAAGGACCCCTCTCTCTCTCTCTCTCGCTCTCTCTCTCTCAGCACTTCCTCCCTTCATTCATCCCTCTGCCCTCCCTTAGTCTTCTAGGCTTTATTAACCAGTTTCTTCTCCCGTCTCTCCCTCCAGCGGGCTCTGTTTCCACCTCTGTTCATTGGGGCTACAGTCATATTGGAAACGAGGTCAGAGATACCCACCGCAGGTACAATACACATACACACATGTTCTGATACACATGTATCAGCTACCGTAGTGGTAGAAAAGTTATGCTGTGTGTGTGGTGTGTGGTGTGTGTGTGTGTGTGTGTGTGTGGTGGGTGTGTGTGTGGTGTGTGGTGTGTGGTGTGTGTGTGGTGTGGTGGGTGTGTGTGTGGTGTGGGTGTGTGTGGGTGTGTGTGTGTGGTGTGTGGTGTGTGGTGTGTGGTGTGTGTGGTGTGTGGGTGTGTGGGTGTGTGTGTGTGTGGTGTGTGTGGTGTGTGTGGTGTGTGTGGTGTGTGGTGTGTGGTGTGTGTGTGTGGTGTGTGTGTGGTGTGTGTGGTGTGTGTGGTGTGTGTGGTGTGTGTGGTGTGTGGTGTGTGTGGTGTGGTGTGTGGGTGTGTGTGTGTGTGGTGTGTGGTGTGTGGTGTGTGTGGTGTGTGTGGTGTGTGTGTGGTGTGTGGTGTGTGGTGTGTGTGTGTGGTGTGTGTGTGGTGTGTGTGGTGTGTGGTGTGTGTGGTGTGTGGTGTGGTGTGTGGGTGTGTGTGTGTGTGGTGTGTGGTGTGTGTGGTGTGTGGGTGTGTGTGGTGTGTGTGGTGTGTGTGGTGTGTGTGTGTGTGTGTGGGTGTGTGTGGTGTGTGTGTGTGTGTGTGTGTGTGTGTGTTCCCTCCTCTTTTGATCAACATGTTCCTACACCTTGTTTCTCAAAGTGGTGTTTGTTTTTTCCATCAGACCAACCACGGTATCCCTGTTCTATTGACCAAAATATGTTTCACCTCAAATCCCTTTGAGTCTCTCACTGTGGGGGTTTTAGTAGGAAGACACTTCAGACACTGTGTTGTGTTGTGGAATGTCTTTAGCTCTGTGGTGTAATAATGAACAAGAGACTGTTTGATGCAGCCGTCCTCCTCCTCTTCCTCCTCCTCCTCCTCCACTGTTGCTCTGCAGACCGGGGGAGACAGGGGGAGGTACGGGGAGAGAGGGGGGGAAACTTCAGAGGACATGTGGCGACCAGATGTGTAGGTAGCTGCAGGCCTACTGCTGGTCGTCCTGAGAGAGAGAAACTGTTACTGACTAGCAGCCCAACCTGAATCTCTACTACGGCTGGACATTATCATAGCGATTCATCTATTCTATATATATATATTCTATATATATACAGTGCCTTGCGAAAGTATTCGGCCCCCTTGAACTTTGCGACCTTTTGACACATTTCAGGCTTCAAACATAAAGATATAAAACTGTATTTTTTTGTGAAGAATCAACAACAAGTGGGACACAATCATGAAGTGGAACGACATTTATTGGATATTTCAAACTTTTCTAACAAATCAAAAACTGAAAAATTGGGCGTGCAAAATTATTCAGCCACCTTAAGTTAATACTTTGTAGCGCCACCTTTTGCTGCGATTACAGCTGTAAGTCGCTTGGGGTATGTCCCTATCAGTTTTGCACATCGAGAGACTGAAATGTTTTCCCATTCCTCCTTGCAAAACAGCTCGAGCTCAGTGAGGTTGGATGGAGAGCATTTGTGAACAGCAGTTTTCAGTTCTTTCCACAGATTCTCGATTGGATTCAAGTCTGGACTTTGACTTGGCCATTCTAACACCTGGATATGTTTATTCTTGAACCATTCCATTGTAGATTTTGCTTTATGTTTTGGATCATTGTCTTGTTGGAAGACAAATCTCCGTCCCAGTCTCAGGTCTTTTGCAGACTCCATTCTTCCAGAATGGTCCTGTATTTGGCTCCATCCATCTTCCCATCAATTTTAACCATCTTCCCTGTCCCTGCTGAAGAAAAGCAGGCCCAAACCATGATGCTGCCACCACCATGTTTGACAGTGGGGATGGTGTGTTCAGGGTGATGAGCTGTGTTGCTTTTACGCCAAACATAACGTTTTGCATTGTTGCCAAAAAGTTCAATTTTGGTTTCATCTGACCAGAGCACCTTCTTCCACATGTTTGGTGTGTCTCCCAGGTGGCTTGTGGCAAACTTTAAACGACACTTTTTATGGATATCTTTAAGAAATGGCTTTCTTCTTGCCACTCTTCCATAAAGGCCAGATTTGTGCAATATACGACTGATTGTTGTCCTATGGACAGAGTCTCCCACCTCAGCTGTAGATCTCTGCAGTTCATCCAGAGTGATCATGGGCCTCTTGGCTGCATCTCTGATCAGTCTTCTCCTTGTATGAGCTGAAAGTTTAGAGGGACGGCCAGGTCTTGGTAGATTTGCAGTGGTCTGATACTCCTTCCATTTCAATATTATCGCTTGCACAGTGCTCCTTGGGATGTTTAAAGCTTGGGAAATCTTTTTGTATCCAAATCCGGCTTTAAACTTCTTCACAACAGTATCTCGGACCTGCCTGGTGTGTTCCTTGGTCTTCATGATGCTCTCTGCGCTTTTAACGGACCTCTGAGACTATCACAGTGCAGGTGCATTTATACGGAGACTTGATTACACACAGGTGGATTGTATTTATCATCATTAGTCATTTAGGTCAACATTGGATCATTCAGAGATCCTCACTGAACTTCTGGAGAAAGTTTGCTGCACTGAAAGTAAAGGGGCTGAATAATTTTGCACGCCCAATTTTTCAGTTTTTGATTTGTTAAAAAAGTTTGAAACATCCAATAAATGTCGTTCCACTTCATAATTGTGTCCCACTTGTTGTTCATTCTTCACAAAAAAATACAGTTTTATATCTTTATGTTTGAAGCCTGAAATGTGGCAAAAGGTCGCAAAGTTCAAGGGGGCCGAATACTTTCGCAAGGCACTGTATTATATGGACCTATGGGTCTTTATCCTACCAATGGGTTCTTTATGCTACCTATGGGTTCTTTATCCTACCTATGGGTTCTTTATCCTACCTATGGGTTCTTTATCCTACCTATGGGTTCTGTATCCTACCTATGGATTCTGTATCCTACCTATGGGTTCTGTATCCTACCTATGGGTTCTGTATCCTACCTATGGGTTC